>NC_059138.1:31320931-31505931 GCF_020740605.2 Lemur catta
GAGAACTGCCTGCTTTGTTTTACAGCAGTACTATGAAATTCCTTTATTCAAAAAATGGTAAAGTCTCCATATTTTGAGTGTTACACTTACATTCCATTGAGGCTCACATGAAAATTAATATAAACTATGGGAGAATTCTGTGCTGTTTCAAATATGTGTCTGATTTGAGTTACAGGTGTATTTTTTCATTGTCAGGAAAGTGAATGGGAAAAAATTCATTTATATTTATTTTAATCAGCATTTTAATAAATACACAGGCTTGGGGCTAATCCCAATTTCCTTTCTATGAGTCTCAATACATTCACGCACCGTTTTAGTAACCTAAACACAAAGCCACATAGAGAATATGGTATACCTTTGTGGATGTGATGTAGTAAGACACAGCGTTCTTACGTGGCCACCACTGGAGTATTGCTCTAGAGGTGCAACTAAATCACAATCTTAACACCTTACATATGTCTTTTATCTCATTGCCATTTATATATATTTTATCTTCCTGTCCCAAATTCTGAGTTCACTGAGAGTGGGATCTATTTTAGGTTCAATATTGTCTCTACTAGTTAAAGCCTTCAAATACTTGTTGCCTAAATGAATAAATTGAATACTTAACAGATGAAGGTGACAAGAGTCTTTTTTTTTTTTTCCTATTGCCACCTTCATCTATTATCTACCTCCTGCACTTTAGCAGTACTGTTGAGAGGGATATTTCAGAGAGGGAATATTTGATAAATGCAAATGAGGAAACTACCCACCTAGGGCCATAATGTAGCCAGGACATCTTTTCCAAAAGCAATGGTAATTTTTTCTCAAGACAACACATTCTGTTGTTATTTGAAAGTCAACTCTCCTAGCATATCTGCAGTGATCAATCTTACATGCACTGCCATACTTTATACGGCAAACAGTAGAAGAAATAAACTTTCTTACATAACACCAAAAGGGAAGTATTTATTGAGCATCTACCTTATAAGTGTTTTACATGCATCATCTCTAATCCTTGCATCCAGCCTGAAAAGTCAATAATGATACTGCCCTTTTTACAGATGAGGAAACTGGAACTCATATAGGTTCAGTTGCTGAGGGTCAAACATTATTTAGTTCGGTCTTCAAATCTAAGATGTTTTTACTCAAATGGTTGTGCCCTTTCTTTTGGACCACAATGTTTCCCTAATAAACTATATTTATGGCTTCTATGTACAGAGTACTATATAGGTGTTGTGGGGAAGTGGGAAAGAAATTCATGGTAAAACTTGATCTAGTCTCTGCCATGGAAACTCCCAATTAAGTAACATAGATATGTATCTAAGCCTACCTAGAATACAAGGTAGAGTATGATAAACACATTAAGAGAGTACAATGCCATGTGATATGAGTTATGAACAGGGAAAGATCAGATTGGGAAATCAAATATGCCTTTATGGAGAAGATCCAGTATTGAAACTGGCCCCAAAGAATAGGAAGGACTTTTGTAAACAGGAAATATATCTGAGAATGCTTCGGATAAAGAGATACAAAACTAAAGACATAATGATGAGTTGTATTCTGAGACAGGCATATGGTTCAGATTGACTACAGCATACTCAATAAATCAGTGAGTAGTGGAATACACAACAGTAAGTTAGATCTGAAATCGGAGGTATTGGAAGGAGCAGTCCAAACCATATTCTCTAGGCAATAGGGAATATCAAAATGGTTATCAAAGCTGGAAAGTGATAAGATTAGAAGTGTTTTAGGAAAATTAATTTTGACCAAGGTAAAAATAAAATTACAAAGAGGGGAGAAACTAGAGAAGGTAAAATCAATTGGAAAACAATCCTATAACAATAACTCTATGATGTATGTAATATTATCTTTCCCATTTTTCAGAGGGGGAAACTAAGGCAGACAAAGATTAAATAATTTGTCAGGGTGACACAGCCAATTAATAATTAGGTATGGTAAAATAAGAAAGTTAAATATTCAGTTAAGACATTCACATGCAAAAAAAAGGAAAAAAATCAATGAAATACCCATTAACATGTATTGAGTTTATTCATCACTAAAAATCAGTTTTTTGAAGTTCCTTAAAGATAAGACAGAACTATTTTTATTTTATAGAGAAGTGCAGGATACATCCATACAACAGTGAGACTTTTAAAGATCTGTAGCTTAGCCCTCCTTATATACTCTCTCAATATTGTATACATTCCATCCTTAGTTTTGGGTTAAGTAATAACATTGAATGTTTGGAGAGGAGGGATACAATTTGTATTAATGATTATCTCAGGAGAAAAATGCTAGTATAGACTATAGACCTCTAATGACAATTTTTAATATGTTAAACAACTTTTAATCATTTAATTCCTTTTAGATCCATTTAAGGCAACATTTTTTTTATCAAAAAGCATCTAAAAGTGTTGAGCCAAACCTAATTTAATGGTAAAAAATTTACATTATAAGACATCAAAAGTGCTAAATAAATGGTAAATAAGAAAATACAACTTTCCTCAAACTAAACAGCTCAACTTTTACCTTAAAGGATTGTTTCATTTATCAGAAATTATAGAACTCTATAGAAATACAGCAAAAGAGAAACCAAAGGTTATTAATAAGACACTGAAGAAAAAAGTAACAAGTATTAAAGTAGACTATGCAAAAGTTAAGGTTTGTTTTCTCCTTACCACCTTGAATTTATAATTAGCAATGCTTTTCCAGAAATATGACATCATCAGTGATATGAAAAGATAAGGCACATATTCACTATACTACTTAATGTGGGATCACAGATATGAACAGTGTTATCTACTGTGTGCAAGATATGAATTAGGATATTGGCATATTTTATACTTTGAGATTTTAAGAAATCATAGCAGGAAACTATGTCTTATATAAATTTGAATTTAATCATCAAGAACAAAAAATAAGGGCTGTCATTTTTATTTTAAACTGTGGTAGCCCAATCTGCTAATTAAAATGTTATATTTATTATGTTTTTCATGCCATTCTTGTGACAAAAAACCAAGAAAAATAAAAAAATTTGATGCCAAACTGTGAGTACCTAAGTTGATAAATAAAACAATCATGTAAATAAAGGATTTCAATCACCATTATTGTTCCTTTTTACAAATAAAACATTAACAAATTCGGCTTTACATATATATAAAGAATGAAATACAAAGAAAGTAGTCTTGTAATATTTAAGAATTAAGACATTTTGTTTATCCTTTTAAGCAGATTTTTAAGATGTGTCAGAGTTGAAATAGCACATGAGAAAGCTGTCTGTGATGAAACATGCACTAAGATACAAGAGAATAAAAAACATCTTTCCTGAATGACACTACAATGCTGGTTCTTAGGGCTCTTCCAGCTTTACCAGACATTAACAAGCATGTCCTAGATAAAGTTATTAATCCCTAAGCATGTACCTATATTTTTTGCAAAATGCCATAAATAAATAGATAGGTCAGGGAAAAAAATAAAACGTGTAAATATTTGCATAGAAATAAAATAGATAACATATTTTAGAAAAACATTGTTTGCATATAAATGTAGTTGTTTCTTGTTCTCTGCTGAAGTAAAGTATTAACCTATGGTTATTCATATTGTTAAAAAAGGATTTAATATTTGCACTCTAGTACCTCTCACTATGTAAAGCATTTTTCTCATCTCTTTTCTGAAAACCATTTCCAGTAGTGTTTTAGGTAAAGAACCTAAGATGATAAAGGCCACAGTGCAGACTACCGTTAGCACCGGTTTTGACACTGTTGCTTATGTTATGAAGCTAGCAGAAACTTTCAGACAGAAGAAAGCTTTTGCTACATTTCAATATAGGAATTGGATTGATATTTTCTATGCTATTAAAACACCTTCTTTGTGGTCTGATATTTGATTGTTGTATTAGTAAAGCAAGTTAAAATTGTAATTCCAACTATTTGTCTTTGAGACATCACTAAACCTCCCAGGAATGTTTTATTTACTATTTATTTACTAATTGGTTTTGCAGCATGTGAAAATGATTTCAAGAATGCAAATATCAATTTCTCACCCATTTAGACAGTTTTCACACTTCACTTTCCTTTGATACACAAAATTTGCATACAATGTAATCTGATTTATTTCCATTTCACTTGCTCTCACCCCTACCTTTCCCTCTCTTGTTCTCTTTATTTGTCTTTCTCTCATTTTCCTCCTTTCCTGCCTTCCTCTCTCCCTCCCTTCTCTCTGTCCAGTTACTAAAACAAACAGAAATAAAATTATCAAAAATAATATTTAATTGCTTCCAATTTTAGAATTTAATGGCAATGTTAGTCTAAATTAACATAGAAAAAGATACTGTAGAGATAAAGACAGGAGACTTAGGTTAGGGAGGGAGAAAGAGAATCAATGTACAAAGAGTGTTTTTATGCCTTGAAGGAAAAAACATGACTTTACTTTTTCTCCCTCTAGAAAGCAAATTTTGGATATTCAAAAACACTTTCTTTTTTAACTTTTTCCTCAATTTAGTTGTGACTCAATTCTTTTTAGAATGGAAACTATATTATGTAAGTGAAAAAGCTATACATTATGAAAGGGCAGTTCCCTCACTTTGTAACAACTATTTTTACAGAGCATAGTGTTTTAGTAAGTCCTGTAAAATGGAAATACGAAACTAAAGCTAAAATATGTATGATAAGAATTCAAATCACAATAACAAAATCATAACATTTAAACAAGGCCATCATGTCACACCTATAAAAACATCACACAATAAATATTAAACTTGGTTAAAACCTGTATTTTGAGTTGAGCTAATGTTAAAATAACCTTCATTTCTTCTCAAGACTATAAACAAAATTAGTTTATTGGAAAATAAACGGATATACATGCCAAAGCAATTCTAGCAAAATATTTTTATTTCTAGCACAGAATACTCTGAACTTATTTTAAGTGGAACACAGGAAAAGTAATCCTTACATATAGGTACACCTTATTTTTAATTTTCTAAAACTTTGACACTGGTGCTTTAAAAGCAGCCAAATTTTATTTTTCCAATTAGACTTATCATACACTGATTGCTGCATATATAAATAATACTTCTTTTTATGAATAAATGGTCTCAGTAGACTATCAAACTATCCACCTGTCTATTACTAAAACTGACAGTTATTTCTCATAGGCAGGGTCTTATTTTTCAACTAAACATGTTTTGGAAATGCTGTCAGCGTTAAAAAAAAAGTCCATGTTATCAAAGAAGGGCCACACATAAGACAAATTGTACAGGCATCACCTGATTAAAAAGAGATAGCAAGAATGTGAGTATGCTATTTATATACACTTTCCAAAATTAAAAATTAAAAAAACCCAGAAATCTCATACCAGAAATTTTACACTTATAAAAACTTCACAGTGGATTTTCTATTAAAACTAATGAAAAAATATTTTACATCATATGTACCAATAATAGCCACCTTAGATAATCATGTGTATCACTGAACACTGCTTTACTACACCTATTTTCACTTGCCCTTTAAACACTACTACTTCTTACCAGTAGGCAGCACTATTCCATCTTTTACCTGTTAGCAATGTGAATGTCACACAATGCCATCTGTAACTTATTACACATTATCTGACCTTTGCTTGCATTCTAGCCTCATTATTTTGGCTCCATGCTATTTATCTGACAGATATTCTTTTCTTCCTAAAAGCAAAATTAGAAATAATAATAAAATATTAGCAACGTCAGGTATAGTATATGTGAATGTCAAATGGGAAGTGTGTAATGAATAGATGTTACTATTTCTTTTACTAGTTAATAGTTTATTCCTTATTATAATTTAAAAGAGACTATAAGTGTAGTGTGAAATTGTTTGATTAAATGAATTTTCATTTCTGATGTTATATATTCACTAAACTATTGCTTTTATAATAAGGATTATATAGACCTTAATGTTAAGATATCTGTTTAATTATCTATATGTCTATTTTTTTCAGGAAAAAATAAAAGTATAGTAAATTATTTAGAAATTCATACACATAAATTTATAAGGGAAATAACATATGGTGACACTTGAAAACAATTTATATTCTACAATAGCGGTCCACATATTCACTTGACAGAATCTATCCTACTTTAACCAAAATTATTTCCTACTTCATTCAGAAACACTTAAATTTAAAATGGGCTAACATCAAAATATATTAAGAGAAATTCTTTGGTTCTTTCACTAACTAATCAGAAATACACAGAAAAGGACCTTTTAAGTTTAATGATACCTGCTCATTAAATGATGCTAAACACTAAAATACCACGAACAGCAGGGAATTTCAGTTTACATTAGAGAAAAAAAATAAAAGGGTAAAAATGACTGAAGTTGGTCAGTTCAAGCTGATAGGGCACTTCAAATGAATAACAGAAGAATAAAAGAGACACTCTAGGTTAAATTAGGTTCTCCTATTCCTTTTCTTGAAAGTGGTTAGCTTCACAAATTTTATTTGAATTAACTAAACTGACAAAATCAAAGCAGATATAAAGTTAAACAGGCAACTACACTTCACAGTAATTTACCTATTATACAACCTATTAATTTTTAAAAAGTGAGTTTGATTTTTAAATGTGTATATGCCTTTTCTTCATTGAAGCAATTGATGTTCTTTATTTTTGAGAAAACACTGATCCACAGATTGAACATACACCAAGCTGCAGGTAGGTTTGTTTATATCATTTTAATCCTTCATCTCATAGGTGAAATTTTTCTCCTTCTAAAACCCAATATCGGATAATACTGAATAAAGTTTTATGTAGCCAGTTCTAATTGCACAATATTTATTTCATATAGTTGTAAAAAGTAGGATATTTTCCCTTAGTTTATAACTTTTGACTTAGAATTTTCATTGACTAAACACTTATATATTTTTTCCTTGCCTGAATCATATTTCCAAATTCTTATTTACATTTGCTAAAGAGTGAAATTTCTGTAGGTAAACAAGATTAAATCTTGACAAATTTGTAAATTCATAATCATTTCATATTGACACCCCTTTCTTCACTCATTCTTCCTTTCCCCCTGCTCATCCCAATTGCATCCTCACCTGTGCTGTTTACCCTCTTTATGAAAGATCACACCATTCATAAGGCTAATTACAGTCAGTACCAGTGAATTTACACTGCTCTCCAAGGAGAATCAATGTCCATCTTCTTCAGGAGGGCAGAAGAAAAAAGGGTCAGTCCTTCTTAACCCCAAAAACAAGTTGCTGAATGATAAACTACACTGGCTGGTAAGAGTTATTTTGGTCCTGGGGGAATTCCCTGCAAACTTCAAATCATACCATGTATGCCTTTTTTTTTTAAACTTTTGCATGTATAGCTGTAAAATGAAGGGCTCTAGTCTGCAGACAGTAGACTCTATGGTAAAAAATATTGGAGCCTCTTGTAGACTCACAAAGACTGCTTGCTAACTTACAAAGGCCATGAGATATGTAAAGAACTGTGGTTCTCTCCTTTTCATTAGTTAACTATTAAATCTTATGTACATTAGTGTTCTGAGAATATATTTTGCAAGTCTGAGTGAGTCTCAAGAATTCCTTGCAAATATACTAAACAATCTCATATCAACAATTCTGATACACAAAAATATCTGAAAATCAAAGATTTTTGTTTGTTGTGATTCAGTGGATGATAAAATTTGACCTAATTTGAACAGATTTGGCAGTAAAACACAACTAAACTGACATGAGGCTGTCAGTGTTTTTATGTATATATTTTACTGCAGATATATTATTATGTTTGATTACAAGGTGCTGCCCAACTTTGCAGGGGTTGTTACATAATATACAGAATATGCATGTTATTACCTTTCTATAATTCAAAGAATTCTGAATTTTGAAATGCATCTCCCAAGTACTTGAGATAAGCAATTGTGGACCTATGGAAATTAAGCAGGGTATGAACAGAGGTGCACTTGATAAGGAGTAGAAGAAGCAGGAGAGGAGCAAACAAATTCACTTCCATAAGACATGTTGCAGAGTTTTTGTAACGGCACGAGACAAGAATACATTTTAACAACTTATGTGGTCTGATCAGCTTGTTTACACCAGCACACACAACAGTGCCTGGTACATGGTAGGTCCTCAATAAATATTTGTTTAATGGATTAATTAATTGATGAAGACCAGTGTGGACTTCAGTAAGCAATTGGCAATTGTTTTAACTATTTAAGATAGGTGGATATGTGTTCTCTACCCAAATATCTCTGCGGGTGGAAACCCTTCCAGCCTCTCTTGCAAGCATCTTGACAATGAAAAGATCATTCCTTATATTCAAATACTTCTGCTTTAATTTCAATTTATGCCTTCCTCCTAATTTATGGTTGTACATGTATTAGAATCATCATTTTTAAAAATTATTTTTCAATATTTCAGTTTCCTCTTGTCTAAGTGAAACAAGTCAAACCTATTTAGTCTTTCCTCAAGAAATGAGAGAGATGGACTTCATATCTATTTATTTCATTTTTCTGTCTTAATTTTCTCTATATTCTTTTTAGTATCTTTTTATTTTACGGTAGCAACCTAAGTTGTACACAATATTCTAAAAAGTACACTATTCATAGGATTTGATTCACTTTGCTTTCATTTCAAATGCTAACATTTGCAATGCAGTGCCTTCAGCCACAGGTGAGAGATTAGCACAGTATAGAGAGAAGGCCTATGTAATCTAACAGACCTAGCTTTGACCTTCAGCTCCACCATAAAAATAAATCACCGAACTGCAAGAAAATTATCTTCCTGAGACTCCGTCTTTTCCACTGTTAACATGTGAATGATAACTCTGAACCAGCATCATCGTTGTGGGGCTTAAGTAAGGCAGTATGTGAAAGGTGCCAGGGAAATAAGTTAAGTGGTAGGGAGGGAGGAATGGGGAAAAAAGAAGAGGGAGGTAAGTTTTATGACTATCTCTGCAACTCCCTAGAAGAAACCATTTCTTTTAAAAAAACAAAAGTCTCAGGGCACACTTTCTGGAAAGATATGCCTCTAAATGTTAATGGTGGGTTTTTTTTTTTGATAATGACATTATCAATAATTTGTATTTTTTTCTTAATACTTCTCTACATTATTGGAATCTATGACAAAGATTTTTTTGCTTGACCAAATTTTAGCCAGACTCTGAACCTTCTCCTAGGTCCATCTGTGCACTTCCTTGTAAAATCCTTGATAAAAAAGAACCCTGAGGAGCATTTCGAGCAGAGGGAAGAGCTCTTAAAATGCCCTAACATGGCAGTGAGGAACAATAAGAACAATATTTTCCTTGATAAGAAAGAACCCTTTTAAGTCAGGTTAGCCATAATCCCCAATCTTCCATATCTAATCAGGTTCCTCACCCTCTCCATCTGCCAGGTGATGTCTGATCATTTTGGCCTCTGTTCAGCAAGAATTCTGTTAGCTGGAATCCCCCTTTACCCAGAATCCCCCTCACCCCAGATGTTCCCTCTTGGTAATTTTCCATGCACTGGCCCTCACCCTACTCCTTGGCTATAAATTCCCACTTCCCCATGCTGTATTCAGAGTTGAGCTCATGTATCATTGAATAATCTTTTTCTTTAACATCTATTGTGATAGGTGTGTATGACTTTTAAATAGGAAAAGTGGAATCTATTTTTATTTTTAGGAACAATGTGTTTCAATATTTAAAGTAAAGAGCTTCAATTATGTGAAAAATTAATTTATGAGGAGCTTCTCAGTCCTCAAAAATTCTGGAGAAATGAGCTTTAACTATAAATGGAAAATTATAAGAAATGAAAGGAGTTTTACAAATGTGTTCATATTTTATTCTCTTGTATAACATCCCCCATCAAAAAGAAAAAAAAAACCATAAATTTTACAGAGAAAATAGTGATTTTGACTACTTCAAAATTAAGGTTTGTATTTATTCCCTATCTCCCTTATATTGGTTTATACTTGCCCCAGTAATTCTTACTGCTTTTAACACACAGTATTATTTATTTAGTTAATCGGATTTTTAAAAATTATGTTCCCCTGCCTCCACCTCTACTGAAGTATAAGTTCCACAAGTTAGGAATTTTTGTCTTCTTTTGTTTATGAATGTATCCTAAGCTCTTAAAACAATGCTAAGCACATACTAAGCATTCCATAATTATTTTTAAAAGTATTCCACAGAAAAAGTTAACAGGTGGATGAAAAAATGGGAAAAGATATTGACAAAAATCTAAAACCAACAAAGATTTTAATACCTAGGATATATCCAGGGATTCCTGTAAGTCAGTCAGAAAAATGAGAAAAACCTAATAGAAAAAATGTCAAAGGACATGAATATTCAATTTTATGAGGGAAAGCTGAGCAATTAACCTTTTATGAGTAGATAATCAATGTTATTGGTAATCAAAAAAATACAAAGTGAAATAATAAAGATACCACTTTACAAGCTATTGTGGAAAATTAAAATGTTAGATAACAGCTACTACAAATAAATACTTAGTGCTCACTACCTTCCAAGCATTGTTCACTGAGTGCTTTAAATTAACTCACAACAGCCCTTTCAGATAGCTGCTAGGTTCATCTCCATTTCAAAGGTAAATAGAAAACCTTGGTGAGGAAGTTTGTTGGTGAGAGAGCTTAACATGACTTCATCTAGAGTCCTGCTGTACTCCTGGATATATTAAACCTGAGGAACATTTTTGTGTTTCTGGGTTTTCATCCCAGAAAAATTATAGTAATTTATACTATGCATAAAAGTGCTCATCTCAGTTTACTCAAACTAAAATCTTTTTTAAATATTTCTAATAAAACAATGGTATACCACTGTTGTGTATAATTTACTTTAAAGAATTCCTAGTGAATTTAAACTTTTTCTTCGTTTTCATTGGCCACTTGTATTTTGCAAATTGCCTGTTCACAGCTTTTTGCTCATTTTTATATTTTGGTGTATTTTCATTGATTCTAAAGTGTACTTCATAAAATATTAAGGATATATAAGCTTTCATACATTTTTTGAAAATATCTTCCCAGTTTGTTTGTTACATAATCTGACCTCTTTTTATGATTCCTTTCATATCTTGTCTAAGACATACTTTTCTAATCCAAGATTAAATTAATATTTGCAAAATTTTTTGGTTAGATTTTGGATGGCTACAATTTTACATTTATTTAAATATATTACAAATTTTATAGGCTGGGTGTGGTGGCTCATGCCTGTAATACTAGCACTTTGGGAGGCCACGGTGGGAGGATCATTTGGTCAGGAATTCAGACCAGTCTGAGCAACATAGCCAGACCCCATCTATACCAAAAAATAGAAAAATTAGCCAAATGTGGTGGCAAGCGCCTGTAGTCCCAACTACTCAGAAGGCTGAGGCAGGAGGATCCCCTGAGCCCAGGAGTTTGAAGCCACAGTGAGCTATGACGACACCACTGCACTCTAGCCAGGGCAACAGAATGAAAGCCTGTCTCAAAAAAAAAAAATTTTTTTTACAAATGATGTTTTCAAAAAAATGTAACTTTTTTGCATTGCAAATAGCCAATTTACCTGAGGCTTTACTACAAAAAAATCTATGCCTTTGCTCATAGTTTAGATTGCTTTTTTATTATATGATAATTTTTAAATAAAAGGTCTATATCTATTATAACTCCTCCTCTCCCTGTCTTCTCTCCTGGTTAATGCAGTCACTTTCCACCTAATTTCTTAAGAGAAAAAAGGAAAAGAAAAACTAAGCTTCATCTTAGATTTCTCTTTTCTCTCTTACTTACATATAAACTGCTAGGATATCATTTCAATTCGAATTCCAAATCTTCTAATCTGATCAACTGGTTCTCCACTCCTACCACCCACCCTTGTTTAAACCACTGCCATCTCTGGTCTGGCCTACTGAATTACCTCCTAATTGTTAGACCTGCTATACTTTTGCTATTTTCAAAATGAAAATAAAATTGAGTCATTCTCTTGCTGAAGACCCTCTAATGGCCATGTGTCTGCTGTACCAAGAACCCATGTGATCTGGTCCATACATAACCCTCCAACTTCATCTCATTATCTTTCTTCCCTTTGTTTATCTTGCTTCTGGTTTTGGCCATATTAGCCTTCTTACTGTTCCTCACTGCCATTTTAGAACATTTTAACAGCTCTTCTCTCTGCTTCAAATGCTCCTCATAAGCTAGTTCTTACATTCCTAATCACAGTTTAAATTTTACTTCCTCAGTACCGCCTTCCTGAAAAACCCAATATAAAGTAGCTCCATGGTCATTCCCGTTTTCTGTCCATCATATATATGGAAATAGGAAATATTATTGCCTGACTTTTCTACGTTTATTATTTGTTGCTTTCTCTCATGTTCCATGAAGGCAGGAAACACATCTGACTTGTTCAGTGCTCTATTCCCCATGCCTAGAATAATGATCACAATGGGATATATGTTCAATAAATGTTGATTATATAAATAAATAAATAAATAAATATTTTCCCCATTTACTGCTATTTTTTCATATATAAAAATCTCAGATAAGCTTCAAAATATTTTTAATAAGCTTCCATTGAAAATTTTTTGACTATCCCTAATTATCTTACGTTTTTCATTGCTGTTGTTAATCCATTTTTTTTTCTCACCAGTATATAGAAAAACTATAATTTTAGCACTTGGTATTTTAGTATGTATTTTTTATTTAGTCATGATGAAGGAGTGCATAGTTATTTTCAAGTTACCAATAATATATTTTCTTTAAGGAAATGTTTTTATTACATTGACAGATAAAATTGTATATATTTACTGTGCACATCATGATGTTTTGAAGTATATATACATTGTGGAATGAATAAATCTAGATAATTAACATATGTATTACCTCACATTGGAATCATTTTTGTGGTAAAAACACTTTACGTTCACTCTCTTAGCATTTTTCAAGAATACAATATATTAACTATAGTCACCATGTTGTACAATAGATCTCTTGAACTTAGTTCTATTGGCTAATTGAAATTTTATATCCTTTGACCAATATCTTCCAAACACCCCCCAAACCCCCAGCCCCTGGTAACCATCATTCTACTCTCTACTTCTAGGAGATCAATTTTTTAAGATTCCACATATGAATGTACATCAGCAATGCCATATGGAAAACAGTATGAAGCTTCCTCAAAAAATTAAAAGTAGAACAACCACATGATCCCGTAATCCCATTACTGAGTATATATCCAAAGGAAATGAAGTCAGTTATGTCAAAGAGAGATATGAACTCCTGTTTTTACTGTGGCACTATTCACAACAGCCAAGATATGGAATCAACGTAAGTGTCCATTGGTAGATAAATGGATAAAGAAAATGTGTGTGTGTGTGTGTGTGTGTATACATGTGTGTGTATAAAATATATATATGATGGAATACTATTCAATCATAAAAAAGAATGAAATCCTGTTATTTGCAACAACGTGGATGAGCCTAGAGGACATTATGTTAAGTGAAAAAACTAGACACAGAAAGGTGAATACTGCATGATCTTTAAGGAAAATTTTAATCCTGCTCTCCAAATCTACACTGCAGTTCTTTGTCATATTTAATAACAGTAGAAATAATGTCTTTCACTAATCTCATTGACTTCTTAAATTCATATAAAAATATTCTGGTATGAGGTTCTCTTACCCATAAAAATTCATTTAGATAAAGGGTTATCTAAAAAGTGAAATTCAGACCTCAGAATCTGGCATTGAAGGCTCCATATATTTTCTTTTAAAAGTTACTTTCCTCTTCTTCCTAAATAAACTTCATACTTAAGCCAAACTGTACTCTTCATACTACCCAAACCTCTGAGTTTTTGCTCCTGTCCTTTTCCTCTTCTGGAATGCTGTTACTCCCATTCCCACTTAATGCAACCTTTCTCGGTGTGCCTCTGTAGCATCTTTTTAATGGCACCCATTAGGAATAACTTCTTCCTCCTTCTGTACTACTATACCTTTTGGGCTGACCCACTCAAGCAATGGTTAGTGTATTTTATTTGTAGATGTCTGTCCATTTCTAACAAATTATAAATATCAACAAAACATGTTGAATGAATGACTATTTTTCCTACCATCATTTTCAGTTTTAACAAAGAACCTGGGCAAATATGGTCATAGTCACAAACTTACAGAAAAGTTATAAGTATAGCACAGATGCTTTTTTTCCCCCTGAACTATTAGACAGTAAGTTACCACCCTAATGTCCCATCACCTCCAAATATTTCATTGTGTATTTGTTATACACAAGAAATTTTTCTGCATTACTATAGCACCATCAAAATCCTGAAATTGACAATGATACATGATTAGCACCACCTAGTATTCAGCCTCCTTTCAAGTGTAGGCACTTGTCCTAGTAATGTCCTCTCTAGCAAAAGGATCCAGTTCAAAATCACAATTTGCATTTAGTTTTTATGTTTCTTTAGTCAGCTCCAGTCTTGAACAGTTCTTCAGTCTGTCTTTGATTTTTATGACTTTGACTCATTAGAAGATTACAGGCCAGTTATTTTATAAATGTCCCTTAATTCTGATTTGTCTGTTTGCTCAAGATTCGTTTCAGGTTATGCATCTTTGCCAAGCATAGTACAAAAGTGATGCTCCGTTTTTCCGACATTCTATCAAGTGGTACATGATTTTGGTGTATCTCTTTACTTAGGATGTTCACTTTGATCACTTGATTAAAGTGGTATCTTCCAGACTTCTCCACTGTAGAGTTACTCTTTTCTTTTCTGTAATTAATAAACATTTCGTTGGGAGTTATTTTGAAACTATATAAATATCCCATTCTTCATCAGATTTTCAATTTTTTATGTCTGTATGTAGGTGTGTTTCTGTGTCTGTGTGTGTATTCATATTTCCTTCTTTAGTCAATGGTTTATAATTACTTACTTTATAATTAATTTACCTTATAATTACTTGTTATTCACTTTGATGCTCCAGTTGTCTTTAATTTGATCAGTGGGAGCCTCTTCAGGTTGGTTTCAGTGTCCTTTTAGCATTTTCCCATCATTTGTTAAGTGCTTCCTTAATTTCTGGCACAAGATGCTCCAGGTTTATTTTATACCTTCCTTGTCCCGGTTATGCAATCAGGCCTAGTTTCCTTTTAGAGGAAAATGGTATTTAGAAAGGAAGATCTGGGTCTTAGGTGTGCTAATTGCTTTTGGGGTATTGTGATTTCTAGGACTTTTTGGTAGACAGAGGTAGGAAGTATGTCTCTCTCTCTCTCTCTCTCACACACACACACACACACACTCATTTCTCATCTTCACCTCCATTTTTTTCCTACTTGGATGCCCTAGGCCCAGCGTAAGCTCCAATAACTCATGCCAGGCTGTTCTTCCACATGGTTGTCCCCTTCATGCTGTTGAGGTTCTGACACCCTGGAGCCCTTCTGTAGGTAATGGCCTTACCTTTCCTCTGTGGCTTTGACCCCCCACACCAGGCTGCCCACCCCATAAGGACACTTTATTTAGTCCCTCAGGATCTAATTCTCCATGCTAGGCTGCTCTTCCCTGTGAATGCTCTCCTCTCTGTGGTCAGGCTCTGACCCTCTGTACAGGACATCTCTCCTTTGCAAATACCTTCCTCGTCCTGTTTGGGCCATGACATCCTGCTCTGGGTCACTATGGCTCCATCCCACTGAGGGTACGGACAGCTACCATTTTTACCCCACCTAATGGCTTTAGGACTAAACTGTTGGAGAAGGGAAGGGAGAAAAAGGAAGAAAGGGAATGAAAGGGGGAAGGGGAGAAAAAGAGTTGTTATTGTTTGAAGTCTCTTAAAGACTCATAGTTAAAAATATTCTAACTGCTTTTGGCTTAGACAGATGAGAAATTATATCAGCAGCAACTTTACCAGAAGTATTGAATTGCATGTCACATGACATTCTGTGTATATTTTACTTATAGTCTAATTACAACGACTATGCTAAGCTCTTTATATACTGAACACTTACTGGTTTCCTTGCCAGAATCCATTCTGCATTTCTTTCTTTTTTTCATTTTTATTTCTGGATATCATGGGGGCATAAACATTTTGGTTATATTCTGCATTTCTTTCTTCCTGAGACCCTAACTTCCCAGCTATGTGGTTTGAATTGGCTTGACTCCATACCAAGCTCCACAGGTAGGCACTGATTCTCTTAAGTCTGTCAGCTTATCTCATCCTCCAGCTTACTATAATTAGTTCAGAAATGGGCATGGAACTAGGCCTTAGCTGGTCAGCATATTCTATTCACATGGCACTGGCTCAAAGGTAGGCACTTCACTAAGTTGATCCAGAGTGACTTGACCCAGGAATACTAGGAGATAAAGTCTATCTTCTCCTCTGGGTTGGTGATATGAGGACATAGGGCTTGGGTCTGTTGTAAGAAGAGAGCCTGAAGCTGTGAGGGGGAATCACTGTGTGGAGCCAGAGGATAACAGAAGCCCAAAGATACCAGAGCCATGGGAAGGAATTTGACTATTTACATTCTATCAGAAAATCTTCACTATCAAGAGGCAATTCAGATCCTTTTAGTTACCATCCCAGTTGATCAGAGAAGCACTCAAGGATTCTGTTTCACAGAGGAACTCATTGTTGATTGCAAAAGGTCACTCTGCAGCTGGACATTTAAACCTAGCTGTCCCATCCATGAACCATGACCCATACACTCCCTAAAATCAAGTCAGAAATGAAAGATTATTCTTGGCAATACATTAAACCCTTCCTCATTCACTCTCAGTTATATTTGCATCCCCCTAATTCTTAGGTTTCTGGTCCTACAAGTTAAGTGTGGCTTCTGGACCCTTCTGTCCGGCACTCCTCCAAGCTCTCATTCCAGCTTACTGGACTTTGGCTTCCCAAGTGGATCCTAACACTAATTTTCATCTTCTGTTTTGGCCTAAATTCTCTTCCTTTTCTCTTCTCCATTGTCTACTGAAGATGCTCTATTTCAGCTTGCATCCGGCAGAATCTCACTATGTGAGCATCTGCTACTTGGGTTTTGTGAGATTCAGGCACACTGAACAAATTGTGAAATTCTCACTCTGTGTCAGACATTGTATTAAAAACCTTGACAACATGTTTTTCCTTGACATAAATAAGATATAAATAATATATTATTAATTAATGCAATTAAAGTATTTTACTTTAAAATTACCACAGGTTCTGTCAGAGACCTTTATTCTAAAGATCTATTACTAGTATGCTTTTCATAGTACGCAGCTTAACACAAACTAGAATCAATAATGATGATCTTATTTTGATCTCATATATACCAAACTATCATGTTCATGTGGACCATTTGAGTATCAAATATTTTCTTGGCTTAGGTCAGTATCAGTTGATAATTCTTAAAATATCTGATTAGTCATGGACAGAAAGGCCTACTTTTAATGGTCTGTGTCTTAACTTCTAAAATGAAGTACATTTTAAGTAGGAATATGTTAAATTAGTATTTGTGGAGCGTTCCACTACTATCTTCAGTCGCAGAAACATTTTTTAAGCCCTTGGAACAAGCCAGGCACTGTGGCAGGTTTGTGCAGACACCATAGTGACAATAAGATGTTCTCCATGTCCTTGTGGAACTTACCTAAATTGTGAAAGACAAATATTCATCAAAGTATCACTAAAAAAACATCCAATCACAAAAATCTTTTCATTTGAATCTTTCCCTTGCATCTGTATAAGCATATCTTGAGTAAAATACTTAGAAAAATCTTTGAATCAAGAGTCTTAACTCACACAGGCCAAGCAGTTGTTTGTTTAATTCAGTGAAGAAGCACCGTAGGAAATGTGGCAAACTGGCAGATGCATACGTAGTCTAAAGGGACATGGTGCCACGTGAAAACCTAGGGTTAGTGTTGCCAGAGCTTCATATGTTTTCCAGAGAAGCCAGATTTTTTAATATTGAAACCCATTTTAAAAATTCTAGGGCCAAACAAAACATGTATGAGGATTTGGCCTGCAAGTCACCAGTTTGCAATCTATCATATAACAAATGGTGCGGCCCAGCTTTATGATGATCTAAGTTAATACTATCAATTCAAATCTTAATGTAATTTCTCATAAGTAAATTCAGGTTCTGGTCCTGAGCACCACCTCTCTATAGGATAAGTAACCTACCTAGCAGGTTGTGTTTGATAGTCACATTCAACAAGTGCTAATTTTTATAAATTTTGTTGTATTTCATTTTCATATAATAATGACTCATTATTCTCTGCCTCTATCTTTCAGTTGGTACGTACTATACTGTTTAAGCTAACTATACTGCATGCTTTCTTCTACTTTTAAATTCTTGAATTTTTCATGTGTACATTGTAATTATGTTGTTTTGTAATATTTATGCCAAAAAAACCATTTAATTGTCACTAATTCTTCTTTGAACTTCTTACACATTTTTCATGCCATAAATGAATATATTATTCATGGTCTAAACCTCATTTAATATTATATGGTCCACTTTGAAATTTCTTCAAGCAAAAATCATCTTTATCCTGTCGTATGATGTTTGGACACAATTGGGGATTGATCAGTAATTTGTTCACATGCTCTTTCTTTAGAAAATAGTTTCCTGTGAAAAATTCTATCTTTGCACATAGTTACTCTTTTTGGAGAAGAAAAAGACATACTTAGCACTTTCATTTTCACAAAAAGCTGTCAACTTTAAAATCTGCCTAATTTATTTCTAAGGCACAGGATCAATATTGTGTCAATAATCTGTAATAACAGTTCTTTAGGCCCCAGTAACCTTCATATGTCTGGGTTACAATTCTCATCTGGAACCTTATTAAGACAAGCAATCTATTCATTCCTCCAGAAATTCTTAGGTTGTTTTTTAGATGTTATTAGAAAACTGTATAAATGGATCTGACCGTCTTGGTATGCTACAAAATTAGTTTCACAGGAATGATATCCTTATTCCATCAGGATGCACTAAAATAAACAGATTTAGGTAAGTGTTATAATATTCACGGTAGCTATGATATGGAGGAAAGTGTCTACTATTTCACTCAGGAAAAGATGGTCACAGCTAAAGAGAGTATAGTATATTTGGCCTAAGCCAAATTTGCAGCCTAAAATTAATAATTGTTTTGTAGCACCCTATTCTTATTTTGTGGTAATTTTTACCCTCTAATATCATTTATAATATCATTTTATGTAATTTTATTTTAAACTTCTATTTTACTGATGTATTCTAAAAAGTCATGCGGTGGAATTTGGCGTAAATGTTTAAAAGCAAATAACATAATTACTGACAATTTCCATCTATTTTTCTTTGATAAATCTAGTACTTATAACATTTCCAGTATATGCGTTTTTACTACTTTTTCTCTACATTATAAGTTCTCTAAATCTAAATATTAGCTTGTTAAGAAGTTTGGAAAGGAAAAAATTATCAAATGATTGCTCATGGATGACATTCAAGAAATTTCATGATAATTTCCTTTCTTTCTAACAGAATGTGATTTTTTACAAATTACTAAAGTACACAATATCATAAATTCTAGAATGTGACTATTAGAACCTCTTCTTAAGGAATTCAAAACTTTTAAAACAGCAAGCAAGATGTAATAGGAAAACTCCAAAGTAGTGGCAAGGAGATAACAGAATCATTCAATTTTAACCTCCCAGATGCCTGACAGTTCAATAACCCTACTTCCTAGGAAGGTGTATGATTTTAAAATGCAAAACTCTCAAAGTTCAAAAAAAAAAAAAATTAAGACAGACAAGTTCCTTGTTAACTTAGTGAATTTTCAGATAGGACAAACTGTCATTTTAAACAATTTCATCAGAAATATAAAAGGATTGAAATATGTGGTCACAAGTAGCCTCACAGTGAGGCTCATTTTATAATTCAGCATTGAGAGACGCAGGCCCACCTGCAAAATTTGGTGAGAGTGTGAGGACACCTGCCTTAATACCTTAGGGAAACTTTTCAAGGAAGTTAAAGTGAAATAAATATGACTAAAGAGCTTTGACTAACCAGTTGGCCAAACTTAAACCTTTTTTCAAGCCTCGTTATAACTCACTTTGTATATAAATGGCATTAATATTGCACCTTTCCTTGTTAATTATGTATTAAAATATGAATATTATATTATGCTCTATTATATTATGTATTATAATATTGAGAACTCCATGATTGAAACCTTAGGATGAAATTTAAAATACGGTTGAAATAAATAGAATGTTGAGAGGAAATGATTCCACTGCAACAGGTCTTCATGAATTTCAAAATCTTTTATTGTTCTGATGATAGTGTTCTAATTGCCTTCTCGTGTGTGTACCTATTTTTTCAATAGCAATATGACAACAAATGAATTTTAAACCAATTAGTTTACCTTGTCTCTCACCTAAGAAACCGTGTCAGGATTTCATTAAAAAATGATATATTTTATAATAACTTATAAGAACTTTTTGTTACTGTGACTCTTTTCATAAATTCTACAATGTTTATACCCTTTTTATGTTCTTCTCATTAAAAGTGTTTTGTGTGTCTATTGAATTTGCTAACTCTTCTTACATACTTCTATCTTAGCCAAAATCCTGGCTGTTCAACTTGTGGTGAAACATACACTTTTATTTGTCCAAATCTCCTCAGTCCTACTTTTAAAAAGTAAATAAAATATTAAATCTGATTTCTAGCCATGCCCCAAGAGCAGTCTTGTGTATTCCACTAGGAGAAGAAGGAAATTTTTAGTGACTTACAATTGACTCACATATTACAGTCCCTGCTTACGGTGAAGTGCCATCAGCATTATAGTATGTGGCACATCAGGCTGGAAATTGAATATAATTTTCTCAAGAGAAGAGAGTAATTTTTAACCAAATGTTAATTCTGTAATGAAAATTTTGAAGACTTACATATCTTTTGCATGAAATAACCCTATTCCCCAAAATACTGGTGTTTTCAAAGTCCATGTGAACATTGATTTTCAAAAAATAAATAAGCAAGAGATTGAATGAAGGAATGAACAGAACTTGGAAAGAACTTCCAGTATTAGAGTGTAACTGAGGTTTTAACATACCTGCATTTATGTTTTCTTATCTGTGTTGTTTATATAGCATTTAACTTTTGGAGTTAAATTCAGCAATGTGTTATAAAAGATTGGGGAAATTGCTTTTCTAAATAATTATCCTGATGAGGTTAAGTTGTCCATAATCAACTCCAATCATGTTTAAATGTAAAATCAAAAAGTACATTTGGATGAACATGAAGGGTATTATGTGCAATAATTATTTTCATTATTATACTTTTCTGTATTTCTCAAATTTTTCAACAGTAAGTACATATTTATGTTGTACGAAAAAAATTAAGAATTTTAAATGTCATTAAAAATTACAATGGGAAGATATACAGATGCCTACTCAGAAATAGCCTGAGACCCCTGATCCCTAAATAGTTTTAGAAATTATCCTCTCCACCTTTTTCCTCGACTCTATATACTGGCTGCTGCCTGGGATTAGCCTTCTTTTCCAACATTTCCCCTATGTATTAACCATAAATCTAGCACAACATGGCATCCTCAAAGGTGAAAGCATCAATAGTGAAAGATAAGAAAGAAGAATGTGAACAGTTGCTTCTGCCCTTGCCCTCCCATGTTCATGCTCCCTGGCTCCTTTCACAACACTGTTGGGCCCCAGGGGAAGTAGTTTATAGGACCCATATGACCCAGGGTAGCCTGAATCTGTTTTTCCTCTCAGTTCTAGAATGGCCTGCCTTTGATAAACAAATCCAAGATGAGTATGTTTTTGTGCTTTTGCTCTTCAGATAAAGTAATAAAAGAAAGCTTACAAAGCTTTAAAAAGCAGAAAATGAAGACATAGAAGAGAGTCATTTTACCTCCTGTATTTTCCTCCTTTGCTGTTTGCAGTAAATCCTTTAAGAAACCTTAAAGGATTGTATATTAAACTGTGTGCTATGTTCAGGGAAAGTAGCATAAAGGAGAAGTCATAAGATATAAGTATTTTGCACTTGATGTTAGAAACACTTATCAAAAGTAATAAGACATTAGTTAAAAAAAAAATCAAAAGGCAGCAAACAATGCCTTGTAAGCATCCTACTCTAAACAAGGCACTCTTGTAGGTACCAAACAGCAGAGGCCTGTGGTTGTCCCTTTTTTCTTCTAATATTTGATCAAATAAATTCAATTCTGAGTGGATTAAGTAGGAACCCTACTTGGGTCTACAGATTAGGCTGAATTTTTTAATCAAGATTTAGCAATAGTAAAGCTGCTAATATTGATACTCCATCTGACTCCTATGTCTACTTCTCAAATCTGTTCCATGTTAGAGGTGGAGACAGAAGTGATTTAAGCACCATTAGTGGATAAGGCACACTTCTCTACCATGGAAGAACTTAAATTTTGGTTGTAGTGAAGAAAAGAATCATCAAACAATTATTGCACCATTAAAATATTATTCACAATTAGAATGAATGCTATAAAGATTCTACGGAAGCATCTGTCAAGAGGGCCTGACCAAGTTTGGGAGGTCAGGAAAGGCTTCCTTTATGAAGGAAGCTTTAAGCTGAACTGAGAAAGGTGAGTTATAGAGACTACTACCCAGGTAGGGGAAGAGAGGGGAGTGAGCATGCCAGAAAAGACAAGAACTTGGGCAAAAGGACCATGGCACCATCTTGATTTAGGGAAGTTCCTGTGGTTGATATGTAGAAGAAACTGAGTAAATGACAGTGAGGCCATTTCTTCCAGGGGCTTTCTTCCAAAACAATGGGAACCCATTAAAAATTTTAAGCCAGAACTTAACTTTTTTTATTGGAATAATCAGTAAGGCTGCAGTGAGGAGAATGTTTCAAAAGGGTGCAAGAAAAGACGTGAAGAAAGCTTCTAGGAGACCATTACAATAGCCAAGACCCCCTGCTTCTCTCATCCTCACCAGAAGCCTGGAACTGCCAGAGTCCCCAGCCCATTGTCCAGTCAGAGAGAAAAGACACACCCTCATTCTAAATGTATTATGGAGATAGGTCCTTGGTATATCTGGCAGGGGGTATTTCCAACAGCAGTAATGCTAACTAGACCCTCTCATGCTAGCAGCAAGGTCCTAGACCCCCAATGTACAATGGGAAGAATGGGCCTTTGAAAGCACATTTTTCTTGGGCCTCTTTTCTATTTACTCCCCAGAATGATTTTACTTCTCTTCTAAGCGGGAGTTGCTAAAGTATGCTAATTATTTATTTCCAACTTTGAGTTTTCTTCTTTACCCCAGACAAATATTTTCAACTGACTCCTTAATACCTAGTGTTCAATAGATATTTTGAAGGTATTTCAAACTGAGTATTTTTCATACTGTATGTGTTTTTCAATCTACCTTGAATTCCATATCTCAATGGCTAGAAATCCTGTAGTAGTATCACCATCCATCACTCTTTTAAACAAATTCACCATATACTATCTCAAATTAGTTTCCTTTCTCCTCCTCATTACTATTGGAGGAAGAGGAACCAAATAATAATAACTATTATTATCAATATATTACCAACAGCTAAGATTACTGAGGGCTTAATATGTGTCTGGCGCCTGTCCTCCATACTTCATCACTTAATCCTCACAATGATCCTATGCTATTATTATCCTAAAAGTCAGTGGAAACTGAGACTTTATGTTACGTTATACCCAAACTTATGATTATAAGATAAAATTTGACCCTACAATTTGACCCCACTTTACCTCTTCAAGCTAATTTTTCACAATCTATCCAGCTTCGATGATGCAGGGGTAATCAGCCTGTTAATCGTTTGCTAACTAGGCACACTCTTTCTTGCCTCTGCAATGGGTTATCTCTGGCTCCGTTGTTATGGCCGACCTTGAGTGTTAGCTCCTTATGGAATCTCTGACTTTCCTGCTCCTATTCTGTCCATCTTCACAATCCTTAATTCAAGCTTCTATCCGACCTCTCACCTCATACTGCTATTTGTTTATAAGTATATCTTCCTCAGGAGAGTTTTAGTTCTCCAAGTGTGAAAAAATATCTAACATATCTTTATATATTTAGAGTCCAGGACAGTGCCTGGTAGACAGCAGGAATTCTGTGACTTTGTACAGAAAGAATGATGATAGCTAACATTTACTCCCCAAAGACTGTGCTAAGTTCTCTCATATACTGCTCATTTAGTCCTCACAACAACCCTAGGAAGTAGGTGTAATCATCATCCCTGTTTCGGAAGGAAAATGAGAACAAAAGAGGTTAAATAACTGTCACAGAGATTATAAGTTGCTTCCCAAAATCTATTCTCCAATTTTCTCTCATGAGAACAGAACTCTAAATTTTCAGGTGGTTTTATGGCTATCTAGAATTAAGACTTCATTTTCTTGAGCTTCAAACTAAGGAGGCCTTGTAACTAAGATCTGAATTTTGGTTATGCTATTAAAAGGAAGAAGGTACCTACCCCTTTCATTTTTCTCCTTTCCTATTGGCTGGAATATGGTGGTGAGTCATCCTGGACCACACACAGGAGGGCAACACCCTGGAGATGGCAGAGCAACATGAGAAAGCAATCCAGGCCAACTGAAGACCTCTCAGAACATATCTACTTTGATAGGTTATGTCCAAAGATGTCCCCAGTAAGTCTTCCCATTCTGCAAGCCCCTCCCTTTCAATCTGGTCAAACCCTATGTCTTGTTTTAGTCAATAGGATTTAGCTGAAATGACACTTAAGACTTTCAGGCCTAGACCTTGCAGCCTCTGTTTTCACTATCTTGGAAACCAGTACCCAGGTCACGAGGCTAATGCTAGACTACCAAATGAGAATGACAGAGAGAGAGAGAGGGAGGGAGGGAGGGAGAGAGAGAGAGAGATCATGTGTAAGAGAACTAAGTGGCCACAGCTGTAGCCAGCACCAAGGCACTAAACATGAGACTTAATATGTCTTGGATCTCTGAGACCCACTCGAGTCTGCCCAGTTCATACGATGTGAAGCAGAGATGAGTCTCCCTCACTCAGGTCTACCCAAATTATGATCCTCAGAATCAACAGCTCTTTTTAAGCTCCAAAGTTTTGAGGCAGTTCATCATACAGCAATATAACTAAAACAACCACCACCACACCAGCAGGACTTTTATGAAAAGAAACTTCTACACTGTAATAAGATACTGTTATTTTGTGTCTCTGGGACACAGGCAGAGCCTATATTCTACCTGCTGCATTCATTGAAATAAGTTTCCACAGTAAGTGGCTGAATGACAATTTGACCATAGGAGGTCTAGTTTTGAGTTCAGGCTCTAAACCACAGCATTTTACTCTCTGGGAGGAAGGAGGGAAAGAAGAGGAACAGATATATTTTATTTGTGAGTGAACACAGATTTTTACAAATAACCAATGAAATATCCTCTATCATAAGATAAGGATTGCTTTGATGCTTATTAATGATAATGTATAAAATGACATTATGGGCTTATTTGGCTATTTAAGACCTATACTCCAGTTTCAACCTTTATCTATCTATCTATGTATTTATATTTTTACAAAAATCATATCATTACAGGAAGTCTAAAGTGCCCAGTGAAGCATAAAACATAACTTTTTTGCGTTTCTACCTTGTAAATACCTTGCATGCTCCTCCATCTGCCTGGAATGCCCTCCCCCTGTTTCCCTACAGTTCCTTTTCCACATGTTCTCTGAAGTACTGTCTCCTCTGCGGAAACTCTCCTGAGCTACCAATCCCAATAAACTTCTACAGCACTTGCTGCCAGTTCCATGCATTTGGCAGATCAGATATAGAGTCTTGTATTGTTAGTGTTTTATATATTATTCATTCAAAAGCTATTTATGGGCCACTCACTGTGCGCTGTATTGCCTCAGGTGCTAGAGGGAATTACAAATAAGGATAAGTCAAGATCCCTTCAACCAAGAAGTTACAGTATGGTAGGGGGAGATAGACAATAGTCCACAAATGATTATAAGTCAAAGTAGGAAATAATGAGTCACAAAAGAGAAGGCCACTGGAATTCCTTAATTCTGCAATTCCACTGGACAGAAGCTCCATGTATGTCTTTTTTCTTCCTATTTAATTATAAGCTTCCTCAAAGCACAAACCTTATCACAGATTTTGGGTCCTTAGATTCTAGTTGACCATTGTGCATACTGTGAACATCCAATAAATATTAAGGTGTTTTTGTGATTCATTTAAGGAATATAAGCAATGAATACCTAGAAAATGGTAATTTACTCAAGTCTCACATTATTATTTTGAATACTTCAGGAAAAATTAATGAAATTTTTTTATTGAAACTTAAAGTAGGTCAACAAATTAAATAATATTACAACAAACTCCGAGAGACGGTCTCACCAATTTTATCAGAACTTTGTGTGACATATGAAGCTTGAATAATCCATCATCTATGATTATGCATTTTTTCTGAAAATAATATTTTAGTAGTATTTGCTGTAATCAAAATTTGCCTGGCATACAAAAGGACTATATACACATATATTTACATTTTCTGGATATACTAATGATTCTGTTGAGGATTGTGAAATGTCAAATTAAAAGACAGTTATATCACGGGTATAATTGTTGCCTAAACCTAAAGTGTGTACAAGGAAATGTAAATGAAATGAAGAAAGTGTGTAAAATGGAAAAATCAATGGATGAAGAGATAACACAGCTTCTATGAACCAATAGGGGAAAAAAAAGCATGCCTCTGAAGTTCTGAATTTGAACTGTGGGCTCTGCCACTAACAACCCATGCTCTCTTAGGCAAGCTACATAAACTTCTCTAAACTTCAGTTTTCTCAAATGCAATGAATGAAACATGCCTAGCTTACAAAAATGTTGTAAAGCATAAATAAGCAAAGTATGAAAAGCATCTAGCCCCAGTGCCTTACATATAACAGACATGCAAACAATAACACAACTGTTATTCTTATTTGAGGTATTTTGACAAAGCTAAAATGTGGGTGGCCCACTTTTTTCTTCTACAGCAAAAGTAGGTTGATTCTGATTGTAGCATACCAGACTTTTGAATTCAAGAACTTGTAAATTTCTTTCAAATAAAAAGTAGAATAAGAAAAGAACTGGGAACAAGGCTGTGTTGCCAACTTTATATTTTTCGAAGTAAGGTAAGCAATGACAGAAAGAGCATTCTCTTTGGAGCTTTTTTTTTGTTTTTTTTTTTTTTGGTCAAAGGCCACTTTGTCATGGTCATCATGGTCAGCATTTGTCCACAGGGCTCTGCTTGAGGATCACTAGATGACATACTGTTTTGTAGCTCAGGAGCTTTTGCAACTTAAAAATTGTTTGATTCTATTATTCCACGCCGTATGATTGATTACACAGATGTACGGATAAATCCTTAAATGCCAATTAAAATATAAAATTAACTTATAACAGAGACTTAAGAGAGGTGTTCAAAATCTTCATAAACATGTTGAGCAATCTAGATTTCTAGTCCCTTCCTTTACAATGTATGACAATTATTTGCTTTTTGAGACCAGATTAACCTTGTTTTATTTACATATCAGAAAAAAAGCTAATAGTGGAATGATTATGAGCTTTGGAATTGGACAAAATTGGCTGTAAATCTCTGGCTCATCAGTCACTAATTTTGTGAGAAGTTTCTTAAGCACTTAACTTCTCAGAGAATCTGTACTCTTTTGGGAAAATTGATCTACAAATATCTCAAGGGCAGTTGTGAGGAGTAAAGTGAGAAAACCCACATGAGTACTTAGTGCTTGGTAAATAGTATTTATTTTAAAATGCATGTCCTTCTCCCCCCTTTTCTTTCCCCAGTTTTCCCAGATGTTCTGTTTCCACATGTTGTCCCAGACTAATTATTAACAGAACCCCTTTTTACATTTGTAAGTGTACAAGATTGGATGAAAATTTATATGGTTACCCTTTTTATGGAAGAAACCTCCCCATTATGTGTTCTTTTGGGAATTACCTTCATTCTCAGGCTAAAGCTTTTCAAACAGTTGTCTAGAAAATATAAAGATTTAGTGGATATCTAGTGTCCATAAGAGTGGAGAACAGAACAGACATTTCATTGTTATAGTTGGGTTTCCTGAGAATCATATCTTCATCTACTATTTACTGACTATATTACCACAGCCACTCTGTCTAACCTATTTCAGTATTTGTTTCTCATAGCTATCTAAATTGGTGATGTGAAGATGAAAGGCACACTTAGTAGAATCTAAATGTCTAATATGTGATTATAATTATATTCTTTTAAAACAAATACATTCATACATTAATGAAAGAAGTATGCATTCATACAAACTTTCAGGGGCATATGTACATACATATAAAAGTACATAAAAAATATGAGTATTTTTTGACCTTTAAAAATGTCTTCAGGAATTACACCAAGGAAATAATTTTGGATGTGGTCAATTATTTACATATAACATCATCATCTCAATGTAGTTTTCTTGTAAAACATTTTTTACAGCTTTATTTAGGTATAATCGATACATAATAAACTACACACAAAGTTTACAATTTGGTAAGTTTTGATATTGTATTATATGTACTTCTGAAACCATCAACACAATTAAGATAATGTGTACCTATCATTTCTAAAAGTTTTCCTCTCTCCCTTTGTAGACCATTCCTTTCTCTTCTCTCCTCTCCTGTCCTCAGACAAGCCTCAACATAGTTTGTAACAGTAAAAGAATGGATGACCTAAAAGTAACAATGGGATACTAGATAAATAAATTTATATTAGTATTGAATGATGATACAATATGGCAGTTAAAGGCATGTACTTTGGAGCCAGACAGCTGCCATTCTAATCTTTTTTTTTTTGTCTTTCAGTACTTGTTTTACGATAAGTAACAGTCTGAGCCTCAATTTCTATATTGCTAAGATGGAGATGATCCCTGACTCAGATAATAAATGAGCTAAAATATTTGTAGAACTTAGTAGAGAATTCATTTTGGTACCTACCTAGGACTCAATAAATGGTAGTTACTGGGTACCAAAAATAAAATGAGATGTAGAATATTTAATGAATTTGTAAAATGTTTGTGATTAAGTGACAAAAGCAAGTTATCAATTATTTAGAGTACTACCATATGTTAATTAAAAAATACATATATAGATTCATAGAAAACATATCTGTACATACACTAGTATGCTAACAATGAGTATGACTACTGATTCCTATTTTCTTCATTTCTTTTTTCAGTATTGTCTAATGTTCCACAATTAAAACATTCTCACATTCTCACAAAAGTAGAAATACTTTAGATAAAAAAGGTAAGTGTGATGTTCATTCATTTATTTACTAGTCAAATATTTATTTAATATTTACTATATACCAGACACTGTGGGGCACTGGGGTTAGAATATTACAACGACAAAATACTCTCAGGGGAGAAAAAAAGGCACTAATCACAATTTTTTTTTTCATTTCATTAATAGAACAGCTTTGACTAAGAAATTAAGTGGCAGGGTGTGGGCAATAACAAATAGAAGCTAAAAGCAGGGTTTGTTTTTTTTTGCTTCTAAAAACATACATCCTTTACATCAGATATAATTTTCTCAGCATATTTCTTTTACTTCAGAGAATTTTTATTTAATTTTATTCTGTGTCTATTGTAGTAAATCTTACAATGGTATCCCCCATCTGTATCATCTTATCATCTACCTTGAATCAGAAGTACTAAGTGATAAGGCATATGCCTATTTAACACTTTTTTGTTTTACATCATAACTATTAATAGTAACCTAATAGACACTTTATGGGAACAACTCTAGGTTAGGGCAATAGTTATACTTCAGTTTGGCTCTAAAGCAACCCAGGGTTCTTCTGTTATTGTGAGAATAGTGAATTCACAATAAATCCTTTCACTCATTATAATCAAAACTATCTCCAAATATGTTATTTCTTTGGCTTAAAAACCTGGTGCATTTAAAACAAAATTACTATTGGTCACAGGTACATACAAATATGTATATTAATTAGATATTAAAGCAATGAAAATGAAATTAATGAATGTGAAGAAACTTAAAAATATTTAAAAGAACCACATTATCAGAGTATATTGTTATTGACAAAAATATCTTTTGTATTTTCAAAAAATAGTCTAACACAAATCCAAATTTGTTATTAATCATTTCAAACATGAAGAGCTCTAAGAGTTACTGAATTCAAGCTTCCAGTGTTACCACCTTGATTTTGCCATCGATCTAGTTAGAACGTCCAGGCTCTCTTGCTTCATATGTTATGGTAAATTGCTAATGCCTAACAACAAGCAGCACTTTGCCAGGCTCAGACATCACGTTGAAATGCTAATGATTCATAATGAGGCCACCAGACATCAATTACATAAATGAGGCTAGGAACAGAGCCAACACAGGTACACTCTACTAATTTGTTCATCTCTGTTGGCCAAAAGCCAACTGCATGACAAGCGAATGCCCCTAAAGCCATTGGGGCACGACTCCTTTGCTTCAGAGAGGGATTGGACATTGCATACCTTGGTGTTCTCTGTGATCTCTGTCTGTCTAAGGACACTTTAACGAACCATACAAGTACATCTAATGAGAAGACATCTGAAGGGTCAGTAAATTCACATACTAGAAAGAGTACAAGGTAACAAAGAAAAGTTAAAAGGAAAAAAATAAAAACATCTGAGACTGACATACAACTCAAATCAATTTCTAAAGCCCAAAGCAGGAATCACATAAAGAGTGACATATTTTTTCCTAATATTTTTAATTTCGAACAAGTACAATTCAATATCATTAACAGATTTAGTATAATTGGCTTTAATCAGAACATTAAACATTTTTTCTTTACTCTCATAATATAGTTTTATGAATGATATACTTACAACATCTAGCAAAATGTTTCCATTAGCATACATCTTTGAGTTTATAATAGAAAAGAGTGGGGAAATATAATTTCTTGAATATGATTTTTTTACAAACCTAAAGACAATTAATGAATGATATCAACATATAGAAGGGACTCAACAGTGTAATAAAATGAATACATAATCAATATGATAAATTTAATGTGTTGTATGATGCCTTGGAAATCAGTTGATTAGGGGCTTAAACAAAGGGATGCAAAATTTCTACGTATCAGAATTATGTGGAAAAAACTCTATTCTGATAATTTTTTGATATGTTAAAATAGCTATGAAAATTGTTCATTGGTTACTTTTGACTATCATGACAGTCTTTAAGGAGAGAAATATGATATAAAGTGTCAAGCCATTTATTAGAACCTTAAGGTCCTTTTCTGGACATGTCCTAGCAAGAACAGCTTACTCTGAGCAGGAAGAGGCAAAGAAGAAGGTGCAGGCCCTGGAAGATACGGATTTAGCATTTATAATCAGGAAGCCTGCTCCAAGTGGATTGTGCAGGATTCCTGGCATATGAATGACAAGGAGCACCAATGCCAAAATTCACCCTATTTGCTATTGTAGATAAAAAACAGCCACCATTTCCTGGCTACTCCTCCCTCACATTGTGAGATGGAGTCTAGTTCTCTTCCTCTTTACAGACTTGCTAGACAAATAAAATGTGATGGAAGTCATGTTCTTGGACTTCTGTGGCTAGATTAGAGCTTTGTAGTTTCCTCCCAAGAACACTTTTGGACACTTATTGCCATGTTGTGAGGAAGCCCAAACAACCCACATTAAGAGGACTCAAGACACTCAGTTGGCAACCCTGGCTGAGTTTCCAGCCAGCAGCCAGAACCAACTAGCCAGCCGTGTGAGTGAGCTATCTTACGTGCCTTGATCCTCCAGCTTCAGTCTAGCAGCCCCAGCTGAAGCCATGCAGAGCAGAGACAAGCTTTCCAGCTAAGTTCTGCCAAAATTATAGATTTGTAAACAAAATAAATGGTTATTGTTGTTTTAAGATACTAAATTTTTGGATGGTTTGTTACACAGCAACAGCTAACTGAAATGTTGGTCAAGGTGGTCTAGTCAGCGGCTTTATCACAGAGTTCTGTTTTACTGGCACATAATTTATTTTGGAACAATGCTACCCAGATGACAGCAGTTGGCAGTATGCATCACTGCTGAAGCTGTGTATGTGCCTGGAATGTTCAGTAGCCATGATGTTTCACCTGTGGCCACACTGCCAGAGGTGAAACCTCTTCCTTATGAGCCCCTCTAGAGACTAAAGATTTTGTTAAAGATGGTAGAGAGATTTTATACCTGCTGTTCTACCACCCTTCTTCAGGATAACACCTATGGTTGAGGCTCTGGCTATGATCAGCCTGGCACCCCCAAACTGGAGGCTTTTACATAATAACTGCTGTGTGAGTTCATTTCCTACTGTTATAAAGAAAATACCTGAGGCTAGGTAATTTATGAAGAAAAGACGTTTTCTAAAAAAGAAAAAAAAAGAAAGGTTTACTCAGCTCACAGTTCTGCAGACTGTACAAGAAGCATTGCACCAGCATCTGCTTCTGGTGAGGGCTTCAGGGAGCTTCCAGGCAAGGCAGAAGGTGAAGGAGAAGCAGGTGTGTCACATGGTGGGCGAAGGAGCAAAGAGAGGGGGAGGAGGCGGTGCCAGCCTCCCTTAGACAACCAGCTCTTGTGTGAGCTAATGAAGTGAGAACTCACTGGTTACTTCAGGGAGGACACCAAGCCACTCACAGAGAGATGCCCCATGACCCAAACACCTCCCACGAGGCCCCACATTCAACACCGAGGATCAAATTTCAACAGCAGATATGGAGGGGTCAAACATCCAAACCACATCAACTGTCAAATGGTTAGAGTGCCATTTTTCACAGTGATTATAAAACTACCTAAGATGATCTATAGTCTCAAAATGGCGCTCTCTTTCAGGTAATGAATTTTAAGTATGGAGACATTTGTTCTGTTTAGTTTTAAAAGTAAAGCCATATCTATCAGTCAGGAGATTTTAAAATAGCGTCACCAGCTGGTGTTCTCAGTGTTCTGTGTGAAATACCCAATTTTGTTTTCAAATTCTGTATACCACAGAGTACTAACCAATGTGTATAATTTAGTTCAATTAGAAATTTATACTGTAAATAAAACAGGTTTCATAAGTCACTTCAGACTAGTCAGGGTATCGTTGTAACTAAAAATAATAATTAAAAATTAAAGAAAATAATTAGCATGCCTTTCAGCTTTTAAAATCAGACAGATGTTTTACTAACTGTTAGGAAAACTGGAGTAGTACTTGCCTTGGGCCCAAACAAATGTGTCTATTTCACTAATTTCTACGTAGTGCTTAATTTTTAAGAGAACTAGATATTTTTCAATGTACAAAGCCAGACCAAAAAACTTTAATTTTTGCTAGTTATATATAGAATTACATATATAATGTGTGTATTTATAAAAATGGCAATTGAATTATAGGGCTTATTTAGTCATTTTTCTTACAGAGATACTCTTGTCTTCACTAGAAAGAAGTGATGTTCCATGATTTTAGATGGGAATTGCTGACTTGAGAGCAATTGAGTGTCAGTTACAAAGTAGTGTTAGTGTGTCAGTGAGGATCAGAGAGTAGTAGATGGGAGTAGATAGAAACTTTTAGACTTAGAGCTCAGGGGAAAAGGCTCCCAACGATCCAAAGATCTATGATGATTCAGAGATATAACTGCATGTATTCTGAAGCATTTGTGTTAAGATTGTTTGTAGCTCATAGCTCTATTAGTCAGACTACAATATTTACTAACTTACTATTAATTACACTGACAAATTCTGATAAACTCTTAGAAGCAAAGGGGTCAGATTGGAAGGGCCACAACAGTGATTCCTCCATGGTAGAAAATCCCTGGGTGAGGACATACAGAAAAGGTGGGCTTTTAAGAAGTCTCAAACTGGTGTCCCAGAGACCAAATTCAGTCAGAGTGTTTTCCTTGATTATGACAGTACACAAGATGCTTTAAAGAAATTGAATTTAATACCTTTAGAAGGGGCCTGCAATCGCCAGTTCTTTCACTGTCTCCATCACTTCCTAATTTATTGCTAAAAGCCTATTTTATCCATTCGTGGGCTTTGATTGACTCTCCAAAGCATACAAATTTAAAACTTGTAAACTGCATTTTTAAATCTATTATCTTAAAATATCTGTTAGGTATGATATGAAACACACACAAAAACACATATATGGCAAGTCAGCCTGTACACAAAGTATTATATAAACTCTACGTATTAAAAGAGAAGGAAAGGGATCAAAATAGTTAAGTGGAATTTGTTTCCCTATTCTAATAACAGACCTGGTCATTTGAATTCCTTAATACCCAATCTTAACAAAATGCTAATAATGCTTTAAAGGCAGTAGTATAATTTCCTGAATCAACTAAACTCTAATTTTACTAAAATATAATCTAATAGGAATGAGAGGTAATAATATGTATAACATATCTTATAAATGGCATCTAAGACAAAACAAAATTACAATTATCTTCATTTCATGACGCAATAATTGTTGCCAGGAAAAGAAAATAAGGATGTGACAGCTTAAAAGTCTATCAACCGAAAATGTGTAACTATTGCTGCTGAGAAATTTCATAACACATATTTCATTCACCTCCCCAAACAAACAAGTGCTTCAAATGGGCTGGAAGACTATTAGCGAATTATTCCCCGTGTTTTGATTTGTTTAAAGCCACTGAAATTCATTGACAAATGTTCATCTTCTGTTTCCATATATATAAGCAGACTTTTTGGTTAAAGCAAAAACAAAACACAACAAAGCAAAAAGGAAAAGAAAATATTCATCTTTGTTAGGTTTAGGTGAACTAACTATGCATTGAAAAATAAAAACAAAGACAAAATGTGCCTTTTTAGTACATTAATTATGATCCATCATTTACTCTAGAACACACAAGGGAAAAATAACATTTGTAGCCATAGGTATTCTAATGAGATTAGACATGAAGCTTTTGAAATAAACCTCAAACAGCTATTACCAAGCCTTATTACTGTTTAGTAGCTTCGATCACACAGCCATTTAGTCACAAATCTGTGACTATGGACCAAATCCATACAGACTTCTAAAAGGACATAAACACCTCAAGGGACAAAAAAGATGCCTGGAAAGCCTTTCTTGAGCGGGAGTTCAACTACTTCCCATGGCAGTTTGCACACGTTTTCCAGCATGAATTTCACTTATTTGAACAGGTGAAAGTAATTAGATTTTTAAATGATTGTATTGTCAATGGGTCTGCACTCTGACAGAAAAATTCATACTGACTGTAAAAACCCTAAAACTCATAAAAATAGGAATTTCAGGGAAAATGATTAGCAGCACGTTCCTAAGTTTCCACAAAAAATTCTAAAGAATTAAATATATCTATTTTTTTGTATGGTATGTCAAATAACCATAGACAGTAAAGACAGAATTGTTTTGTTGGCAATCAGTTGTGAGAAGTACTAAGCACTTTCTATAGGGAAATTCTGAAACTACATTAAAAAATAAAGAAACCCACATTGCGGTTGCTATCAATTGTACTGTGCTATAGCTTATTGTAAAAATTAGATTGAAACAACTTAAAAAATCTCAGTAAAGGGCTATTGTTAGACTCTAGTGGTCTGAAAATGGTCTTTTAGAGATCTAAAGAGATTAATCTTCTCTAAACACAGAAGTCATTTCATGTAAAAAATCATACAATGAAAACTGCAGAGCTTTAATTTCTGAAAAGCCCAGATAATTATATATTCCATGGCTCTCAGACTTCCTTACCATAGTGGTACTCAGTTTTAACATTTATATTTTACATTTGGTATTAGAATCAAAACTGTGAATAGGTTCAAAAGAGCCATTTTGAGTGTAACAGGAATTCACTGTGTACATTGTATAATCTACGTGTTCTAAAACTAAGGTTTTGATATATGCTGATTAATTAGGCTGAATGAATAAAATAGGTTTCTTCTGTATTAAATTAAATTCACCATTTTCAAAATAGAATGCATATAATTATGCTAAGTTTGCCTCTTAAAAGATGTCTGAGATGACCAAATGAAATGCATAGTGCTTTTAAAGGAAAAGTTAAAATTCGTTTGTTAAATTGTAATTTTTAAATATAAGCAATGCTGTTTTTGTATGAGTGCCTGCGGAAAGAAAAAAATTAAAAGTGAATCCTAGCTATGTTCATATTAATTACATGATACAGCATGATTAGATGGGAGTAATTAGCGTATGCTGAAGTAAACTGAGTTTGAAAGCTTACTCAACATTATTAAGCGCCCTTTTTGAAAGTAGTGAATGGCTTAATTTAATTTGTGCTGGTTAAAGCACACAGACTTCCAAATATCAAGACAATACTAAATTTACTCTTTTACCCAAATCATACTAATAAATGCAGAGGAAGAGATGTCTGAATGGCACTAGCCAAAGATTATGTGCTTGATTTAACATTTTTTCACGATTAATATTCAGCACAGACTGATTTATTCTCATCAAAATCATCAATGCTCATGTGATTTTTGCCCTCGCCTTTCTCAAAAACTAAACGAGACTGCTTCAAATCCACAATGTCCTAAAATGCTATGAAAATTTAAATGTAAAAGAATTAGATTATATGAGAACAAAACAGTAAAAAATTGTCAAATATAGTCATAAGATTTTAAACTCGTAAGTTCTAAAGGAGGGAAGTATTTTATCTGTTAAATAAAAGTGGGATTTTCTAGAAGTAAGATTAATGACAAACTATATATCTACAATTCAATTGAATATAAACAACCATGTGTTGTCCATTAGGAAGGCATTTGTTCAGGGTTATTTTCCTAGCTATGGTGATGAATTTGCACCAATCCATCTACACAGTCTCACCCAGTTCTCCTTGTCACCAACTGCACACATTTGCCAGCCAGCTGGCTGGGGTGAGGGGCGTCTCCTGTGCCATGTAACAAAGAGAAGCTTGCTGGCCTGCACTGGGATGAAACCCATGACCTCTACTTCATTAACAATACGGGTACCCAAGTGAGCTAACCGGCCACTGATTAAAATAAATGTATACCTTGCCAGGCGAGAAACACTAGCATCAACCTTCAATATGTATGTTAAATTCTATGAGAAACAAATTTCATGAAATTCAACACTACCATCATTACAATGAAACTACTATGAGATTGAAGGGGAAAATTAGCTTCAAAAAGAAATTAAGCACTTAAGGCTAATTCATAAATTTAGGATAGAGTTTAATCTGGTCGGTTAAAAGTCAACTTTAAATTGAAATGTCTTTTAAAAGAAAGGACTTGAATTAAATAAGCCTCTAACAAAATATTTTTAATTAAAATTATTGAAGATATACAAGCAAGTATAACTTATAGACAGGAATACTGAATCTACAGCTTAGCAATTGTAAATTTGCTCCCTTATCATGGGTGTAAATTTTATTTTTCAAAATACACACATACACAAACACACATATACACACAAATACCAGCAACAAGGGAAAGGATATGAAAGAAGGTAACTTCTAAAACAGAGAATATCTTATGATAACATTATAAGTATGTTTAATGTAACACTTTTACAACAATCAAGAATAAAAAAAGTTACAACATGAAAAAAAAATTGTATAGCCATAATTTACTTCATTGTGAGGACTTTTCCTCATTAACACTAAAGAGAATTTATTTAGTTGCTATCTCCTGTTGCATCTACATCTCTGTGTGTGTTTATCTTCTTTCATTTCTAATCATATCCTTTTGAGAGATATGCTCCTAACTGGAAGTAAAATACATATTTATTTTGTTTAAACATTATAATTTTAATGCTTTCAAGACACATTATGTAACTGACATATTTTTTCCCACATAATGTTAAACTAAGCATGCCTACTATTTTACAAGTCATCCTAAAACCTATATCTGATACATTGCACTAAATGTATTATTTATTCACATCCCTGAGCCTCCATAACAACTTGGTGGGTATATAGTACAGTAGGGTTTATCTTTAATTGCAATTATTTGTTAAAATGTCTTCTCTTCCATGCTTCTAAAGTAGGTATATATCTTATTCATCTTTGCCTCTTTAGGAACAAGCCAAGTGCTTTACATATAAAAAGTGCTTAATAAATGAACATTGAATAGAAGAAAAAATGGATGAATACCTATTAAATTTTACTTCTTTGTTTTGATCTATTATCCCATTGAGATCTATTTGAATAAGAATTATATTAACTCTTCCACCCACCTTTGTATCATCCTTAAATTTGATAGTTAGGTCTCCTACTTTTTTCCCACCCAAAGTCATTGATAAATGTTGAAAATGATAGGGTCTCTGCCGTGTCAATCATGGACCTTCTAGTTGTCATCCACCCATTAACAAGTAATCTTTAAGTATGCTCATCCAAGCAGTTATGCTCCATTTAATTCTATAGTCTCTTTTACTCTAAATTCTCCACACAAATATTTTCAAAGATTTTTGTCAAAAAGCTTGCTATAATCAGGATTAATTATATCTTCAGCATTCACTAAATACTATATAAAAAAAAGACAAGTTTGATTTTGCATAGCATATTCCTAGTGAAAAACATTTTGGTTTCTATTAGTAACACTACTTCTGAAAGCTTACAAACATTCTGTTTAATTATCAAAATGACCAGACCAATATGGAAGTTCTGCTAACTATCCAGCTTCTCTACTATTAAAAATATGTCTCTTGGGCTCATCTCCAATGTATAAATTATTCTTGTTTTTGATATCTCAAGTACCACTCACTTTTGTTCTTGGATAACCATAAGTTGTTTCAGTATTGCATTCTGTATGAGCCTGGATATCAAAGTAGCTAAATGTTCTCTCATCATTGTTCACTTAGCTTAGAATTCCTCTGAAACATGTATTTTTCTACCCATTTCAGCTCACTCTCCTTGACAGAGAAAAAGTAATGTAGAACTTGAGTTCTACTTTGTTATCATAATCTGTTAACATCGCACCATTGTCCTAAGCATTGAAGGTATGCATTGTTCTTTTGATTTGAATATAGTTCAAAAAGACAGGCTTATATAGTATTTTCTTTGCCTTTTTTGTAAGCCTTACATCAATCCTACATTTACCATCCTGACAACTTTCTCATGATTATGAATCTCAATTTTATATTAGCCTTTTACTGTAAATTCAATGTATTTTTTATATTTTTCTTTTCTTTTTTTTTTTTTTTACATGTCTGTTACACTCCATCTTCCCTTCCTGGCCATCATAGTTTCATCCTATCCATTTTTTTAGAATTTTAATTTTGAACCTTTTCTTTAGCCAGGTTCCCTTTTAGTGTTTTTTGGCTCTGGGCTTACCCTGATTTGTAGGCATTCTTCCTATAGTACATCTTTGTAACTAAAAGAAACAATCAATGAATTAGAAACGTTATTCACATTACACAGCCCATTCTAGGTTACTTTTCAAACTTCATCAAGAACTAGAAATCCAGTCTTGGAAAAAATGCATTCTATAAGCAACTCAGCTGCTTATTTTGAGTGGGTTTTTACGTTGTTTTTCATAACACATTGCAAGAAAGATTTTCATAATGTTTAAAACATTTTGAATTAATGACAGTGCCAACAGCGATGAGATGGAAGATCTTAAGATGTCATCAAACGTTACATTTGCTGAGTTTTGTGAATATACAGTGATTGCTATAAAAAAATTACTAAAATTTCTATGACAAAATAACTTGTCATCAACTATCTTGCTCCTAAAACTTTTTTCCATTGAAATAACTTATAATTTAAGCTTTGTTAGGCATAGAACTAAGATGTTATGACTGAACAAATTATATTTGAAATCTTTCCTAAAGCATGCAGTTTCTTTTTTGACTATACCTACGATTTTTTTTTTTTCTTGGCCACTTCAAACTCTAATTTAATATGGCAACTATCTCCCAACATTTTCTTTGTTTTTACACTGTCAACCATTCTTTTATATTGGTTATACAAAGAATTAAGTCCTTTGAGGCATTTCCCTGTATGGTTTTCTGTACATTCTTACAACGGGACCGAAATCAATTCTTAATTATCCTAGGCAAATTGTGCTTTCAAGTTCTTATTGACATTTAAGAACAAATATAATTTATTTCATAGTTTGATCATGATTTGAGTACTGTCCCTAATGTTTATTCATATTTGCCTAACATTTCTCTTATGGGAGATCCCATGAAACCAAACCATTGCTCTATCTAGACAACGAGAAGGATCTGAAGAGAAGGAAAGGAAAGGCATATCCATCTTAGTTGGTGAAGGTGGTGTGTTATTCCAACATTGTGTGGCTGCCTTAATAAGACTGAACACACAATAAAGTTTAAATACATCTTCACTGTTTTGTTTTAAGAGCATAAAGCATTTAAGTTGTTCATAAAACACCAAACACTACCCAAACAAATTAAAACAATTTTTGAATAGTTTGCAAAGTTAGATTTCATGTTATTTCCTTGTCTTTATTAGTTTGGATAATTGAGAGCTAATTATATTCTTTATATCTTAGACTTTACATCTTATATTGTAGACTTGATATCTCAGACTTTGTATTCTTAGACTGTAAATATTGTGGTAGCTTTCCAACATCAACTTTCTCCTCTCTTGATAATGAATATTTTATCCTAAAACCTGCATTACTTAGGATATTTCTGACTATATGCATCAGAAAACCTAATTTGCTTCTTTAAGGAAGAAGGAACCTTATTTTCACACAACAGGAAATTCAGAAGTAGTTGGGAAGGTTTGGGAATAGATTGATTTAGTGATTTAATAATGTCAACAAGGCTCCACAACATTGAGTTTATTCTAAATCAGGTTTTCTTCTCAGCCAAAAGATGGTTATCAGAAGAAATAAAGGTGAAATGATTCTTTTCTACTGTAAAAGTTGAGAGGGAAAGGTAGAGGGAAGAAGGGTAGAAAAAGAAGGGGGGGGGCACATCTCTTGTCCCTTTGTTAAAAGCAAGCAAGAACTTTCCTAAAAACCTCCAGCCAGCCTCTCTTCATTTCTTATTGATCAAAATTGGGTCATGTGATAATTTCTGAATCAACTGTAGGCAATAAGGATAGCATTACTCTTAGACTAACGAAGGTAAGATTAATTCTACAAACTGTGTTTCTTTTATTAACTAGAATATTCAGTGGAATAAATATTGAAAAAAATATGTTCAGCATATCCAAATATCCGTTGATCCCCTATTGAATCAGTGTATTTGGAAACTAATTCCTTAGGATGCCATATGACCCAGTTTTGTTGTTGTTGTTGTTGTTGTTGTTTTCATGATGTTGGCCTTGAATATAGTGGTATGACCCAGTTTTGTTCACTGAGACTATAGAAGGCATTTACTTGAGGCTTGTAAGAAGTAAGCTCTCCACTTTTTGAGAGAGCTCTAGAAACCACTCTTTTTGTCTCCCAAGATGTGGCCAAAGAATTATGTAGTCTTTTACATAGTTGGCAACTATCTCATAACCACAAAAGGAAGACAGGGTTAGGAGAAGCCTTAGGACAAGGCTGATATTACGGAGAGAGAGTGGGCAGGTTAAACAAAGTGGATAGATCCTTAATGACATCATTGAACCAATATAACAAATCAACCATGAAACCCAGTTAATTCTTGGTTTCTATTTATTGAATCAATAAATCACCATTCATATTTTTCACCATTTGAACTGGAGTTCCTATAACTTTCGGATTCGTCCTAGATGATAGCAGCAGTCTGCAATTATTTAATTCAGGAGAGGTAGTTTTTCAAGACATGTTGCTACTTTGTACTGGTGAAGCACCTGAAATATATGTAATTATATGTACTATTATGACAAATTCCCAGCAATGACAGTCTTACAATTTTTGTTTTGTTTTGTCTTTTTTTCTTTTTTCCATTTATTTTTTATTTATTTTTATTAGTCATGGGGTCACAAGTGAAATTTTGTTATATTGATAGATTACATTGTGGTAATGTCAGAGCCTTCAGTGTGTACATCACTGAAGCAACACACATTGTACACACCAAGCAACCTCTCCATTGTCCATTGTTCCACAGAGAGTCTATCCTTATAGCTTCATTAGGGTTTTCAAATGGCCAAGAAAAAAATTTGATGATATTTACTTAGAGAGTTAATCAAGTTATTAGAAAAAATGCAACAATCTAGATAATACATCCATATCTCTTCAAAACCATTCTGAGAGCTGTGATTGGGCTTTTCAACTCTGATTGGAAAACAGTTGAAATATGCTCAAAATTTCCCCTTCTCCACATAATACAGATAAGTATTAAAGACCCTAAGCCTTGGAAAATGTTTGAATAATTAATATGGACTAGCCCTATCTCTGTATGTTTCTATATGAGTACTCATTCATTCAACCAGGAAACATATTATAATTTAGTAGTGTCTACTACTAAAAAGCCAGGGAGTGTCATGTCTTTGTTTTGAATAATAATTATCTTACTTAACCTTGATCAAAATATTAGAAGGATGCATCTGTTTTATTAGTTTAACTGATAAAAAATGTTTCTCTGCTACTCTGGGACACTGTTAAAGAAATCTGCAAGAACATGTGGTACTCACAAAGCTTTCCTTGATTTTGAACCCAAGGTTTCACAGTTGCCACTATTTACACATATGATGCCTGCATTAATAGCAACCAGCAATCATTCCTTATCCTCAAACTGAGTAGGTGTTACTTCCTGGAAATACTTCCTCAAGGTGCTATTTCCTGAAGTTCTCATTTAATTTCTTAATTGAGTATTTTTAAGTTTAGCCACATAGAGACCACTTTCTTGCTTTACCATCTGGTTTGACCCTGAATTAACAGAATGGTCTTTGCAAGACGATTACTCATTTAATGAAATTATTTCCCAGATTAGTCACTATTTCAACCTGTGTGGTATACAAAATTAACAATATACAAAGTATCTAGTAACACTAAAATAAGTTACTTAACTGAAACTGGAAGCTACTCCAAGTACCAGAAGATACATCTTATTTATTTGTTTATTTAGTTAGTTACCTACTTATTTATTTATTATTATGAGACAATAAAGGTACTTTTTATAATTTGGGGCTTCTTAAGAAGGAAAACCAATTAGTCCTGTAAAATTCAATGGAGGCACTAAGGTAATGATAGTGATGAAGATAATGATAACTACAATGAGAGCAACTAATTTAAAATGATTTGTAAAACGTTAGAAATTCATCAAATGAGGGTAAAAGTACTTTGAACAGAGTTAACTATCACTTTATATCCTGGCATTTGGTATACGAAAAAATGTTCAGCATCACTAATCATCAGAGACATGCAAATTAAAATCACAATGAAATATCATCTTACCCCAGTCAGAATGGTTATTATTAAAAAGTCAAAAAATAACAGATGTTGGTGAGCACAACCTCTATGGAAAACAGTATGAAGATTTTTCAAAGAACTAAAAGTAGAACTACCATTTGATCCAACAATACCACTACTGGGTAACTACCCAAAGGAAAAGAAATCAATATATCAAAAAGATAACTACACTCAAATATGTATTGCAGCACTATTCACAATATCAAAGATATAGCAACAACCTAAGTGTCCATAATGGGATGAGTGGATAAAGAAAATGCGGTATATATACACAATGGAATACTATTCGGTGATAAAAAGAAATGAAACCGTATCTTTTGCAGCAACATGGATGGAACTGGAGATCATTACCTTAAATAAAACAAGCCAGACAAATATCCAAATATATGTTCTCACTCATAAGTGGGAGCTAAATAACGTGTATACATGGACATAGAGAGTGGAATGTGGACAATGGAGACTAGGAAGAATGAGGAAATGGGGGGGTGGATGGTGAGAAATTACTTAATGGGTACAAAGTATGTTATTCGGGTGATGGATAGCCTAAAAGCCCTGACTTGACTACTGTACAATCTATGCATGTAACAAAATTGCACTTGTACCCCATAAATTTATACAAATTTAAAAAAATGTTGGCATCTGAAGTCCAAAAATGTAAACAAAAGAATTATTCATATTGAAAAGTTAATGGCCAAAATGAGAGAGCAGAGAGTCTAGGACACTAGAAGAACCAAGTGTAAAGGGCATTTTTAAGGGTAAAGATGCACCTTTCCCAGGGTTTAAGAAGAAATGCCAGTCATCCCTTTCCTCAACTAGCCTTGGCCATCACCCTCAATGAGCTATAGCATTTGTTCCATACAGACATTCAAAGTCTGGTTTGTCTCCCAGCTGATGTACAAAATCAAAGGTTAGTTATTTTTTTTTAACTACATAAATGACTTGCTACAGATAAGAATCAGCTCTGTGATTTAGTTCACTGAAATATAAATCCAAAATTCAGTCTTTCTTACATTCTGAAAAAAAATCTCATCTGAGCCACAGAAAACAGGAGAAGTCTTCAGAGAAATTATTATACTTGATTTCTGACCTAAGTGTATTATTTTTCAAAAAATGAATTCTTTATTTCTGTTCCACCAGAACAAAGGTAAACACCACACATATGGTTACAGGATATTCTGGTACCTTCATAGAACAGCCTCCAAGCCTAAAAGCCCAAAGTAGCCCCAGCCTCCCCGTGGGACAGATAAATCAAAGTGAGAGCAAAGTTTGATCTCATTCCAGATTTGAACCACCTATGGAGGCCAAACTAACCTGGTACTTGCTGACTCCACAGAGGAGCCCACCAAAGGTCAGGCTAGGTGCTCAGTTCCCTGGTAGCTTGGCATGTTTCTGAAAGACTGCCCATTATTTTTATTTCCCTAAATCCTAGAAGGAGGGGGGCTGAATCTGATGACAAAAGAGTATTTTTAAAAACCATTGTAATACTCTAACACCAGAGAACAAAACTTAAAATAATAGTTACAGATAGATATTATAAAATAATTATAAATGGATGACCTACTCATTTCCTCAAAGAGTGAAATTTTTGAGTCCCTCAAAAATTCAGTATTGAAAACAGTAAAAGGAAAAGCAATAGTGGTACTTGTATTTTGATAAATATCAAAATAATTTTAATTGCCATTAAATGTATACATTAATTCTTTTAACAGATTTATATAATACAGAAGGAGGGAAAGAAACAGGTCATCTAGAAACTTAGATTTTAAGGGAATAAAATGGAATTGAGATGACATCTACAGGATCTAGATAGACCTTTGTTTTTAAGATAAGAGAGATTTCAGTTTATTTGTTTCTCTTGACAGTCTGAGTGAGGGAAGGGCAGAAAGTATGGGCTTGCCGGGCATCTCTACACAACTACTGGCATTCTGCCAACCAGGTGTAGCAGGATGAATGAGAAAGGGAGTTGTATTAGTCAGACTCTCCAGAGAAAACAAATCAATAGGATAGATATAGATATAAATACACATACAAGCTTTATTTTATATATATAATGAGGAGATTTATTATAGGAATTGGCTTACATAATTATAGAGGCTGAGAAGTCCCACAATCTGCCACCTGCAAGCTGAAGAAACAGGAAAGCCAGAGGTGTAATTCAGTCTGAGTCCAGAGGTCTGCCAGACCCAGGGCTGGAGTCTGATGATGTGAGTCTCCGTCTGAGTCCAAAGGCCCAAGGACCAGAAGCATCAATATCCCAGGACAGGAGAAGATAAGTGTCCCAGTTCAAACAGGAAGCATATTGCCCCTTTCTCTGCCTTTGTATTCTATTCAGTTCCTCAGTGAATTGGATGATTGGATGATGCCCAACCAGACTGGTGTCGAGCTTCTTTACTCAGTCTACTGATTCAAAAGGTAATAATCTTCCAGAAACACCCTTACCGATATACCCAGAAATATTATTTTACCAGCTATTTGGGTACCCCTTAGCCCAGTCAAGTTGACACATAAAATTAACCATCACAGGAGTCAAAGTTAATACAGAAAAGGAGAAAAGCTGGTTGAAATTCATGGCCAGTGAGTATGTAGTGGAAGCAAGGAAGTAAAAGATTTGACTAGAAACAGTAATGGTTAGATTTAGAATACTAAATTTTTAGATTTGGGGAGTGGAGCTGTTTCAGACAATGACAAAGTTCAGCATGTGACAACAGGAGTGTGTTGATAAAGTAGAGATAAAGACCACCTGGACTAGTCAAGACACCATCTCATGATTGCATGAGATGGGTTATACCCATGAACTCAAAAGTCACCAAATGTGATGGTGAGACATGGAGTGGGAAAGAAGCCTGTGAGCTATGCACCAGTGTATTCACTGAATATGAAGTGACCTGGAGATCAGTGAATGGCAGCAGAGAGGAGTTGAAGGTGGTCCAGGTGAATATCCCAAGGAGGAATGGGTTTTATAAAATGAGTTCTCTCTTTAGACGGAAGTTTCAGAGGTATTCTGATCTGTGAGGTCTATAGAGAGTAAAGTTATTACTAGAGAAAGTGTGAAAGCTTTCAGATGATTTTTTAAAAAACTAGAGTGGACTGAATGTTGTTTCATTCTATAACAATACCATTCTCATGTGAATTCCAATCTGCTTTCATAATGGAAAAAGGAGTTAATGTTGCCACTAGCATGTTCAGAATTGTGCCTGGAAGTGTGGGAATATCATCTTTCGTTCAGTGATGGTTAAGAAAAGTGAGATCTGGCTTGGGGAACTAGGATGACACTAAACCTGTCTCCCAACTCTGTGATAGACAGAGCTCTGATAAAGAAAAGGTTCCTATACAGATGGACAAATGGCAACAGGACAAGGGATATCTGAGGAAAAGTTTGTAAAAGAAGAGATCCCTGGAGGAGATCATTCACACATGAGTAAGAAAATAAGACTTCAGATAGCAATCTTGATAAGAAGGACTTGTCTTTGGCAATGAAAACAGTGATATAAGATTTCTGTCATGTCAGGGTAGGACAGGGTCTGGAGGTTTTTTTGTGAGTTTTTTGTCTAATGGACAATTGTTGACAAGTTGATGTGGAGTCTATGAAGATATCCTAGTCCATGCCACAGGGATTAGTTACTTCTCCAAAACCTCACCTCATTGCAGATACAGTAACAAAGCCTCTTCTTCCCCACTACCTAGTCAGATGAAGGATTCAAGGACATATTTCCTGATATTCAAGTCAGACTTTGTGACTTCCAGTTTGAAAATCTGTACCTTGTCAAAGACATTGTAAATATAAATTTGGAACTATTAGGATTATTCTAATTCTAAGGGCAGTTATTATGGGCTAAATTGTGCCCTTCCCTCCCCCCAAAATATTCATATGTTGAAGTCCTACCCCTCAGCAGCTCAGAATGTGACCCTATGTATTTGGAGACAGGATCTTCACGGGGATAATGAAGTTAAAATGAGGTGAACACTTATGTGCACATATGGAAGTAAAACTCAACAGAAATCAAGTAGCTGGGAGGGGAGCAGAGGGGATGGGTAAATTCACATCTAATGGGTACAATGCACACTACCTGGGTGAAGGGCACACTTAAAACTTTGAAACTGTGCAAAAGCAAATTATGTAACCAAAACACATATACTCCTGTAATATTCTGAAAAAAAAAAAAAATGAGAGCATTAGGATGGGCCGTTCTCCAATATGTCTCTGTCCTTACAAGGAGATGCCATTCAGACAGACACATACATAGGGAAGACTATGTGAAGACACACTACAAGCAAAGGAGAAAAGTTTGGGACAAACACTTCCCTCACAGCCCTCAGAAGGAGCCAACCCTGGCAACACCTTAATCTCGGACTTCTAGCCTCCAGAACTGTGAGAAAATACATTCTGTTGTTTAAGCCACACAGTCTGTTAGTTTTCTAGGACTGCTACAACAGTCTGTGCAGAATTGTTAACACTGTTACAACTAGCAAACTAATACAGGAATTTACACCGTTGGTCTATGCTATTCATACTGCCTGTGGATTAATCACTCAGTAGATTTACACAACAAGGCCAAAGTGGGCACAGTGTGAAGATCCTGAGGCCCAAAGTGCAGCATATATGTCCCTTCTAACTCAATTATTTGAAATTTTATCCAGTTCAGACATGGAGATAACATCTCATATCTAATTTGTGCATATCATACAGTATCTTTCTACACCCAATATTAGAATAACAGAGTGCTACACTGAAACAACGTAATCAACTTTTTTTCAAAAACATTTTTCTACCATATTGCTATTTGATACATTTGATTATGACATTAATTTCAAGCACCTCCCTAACAATGAAGGCAAAAGTATTAAAAACACTTGCACAGATTCTCCCATCTGAGCCATTACCATTTATTACACATTGTGAGATAATATAACATAGAATATAATTTCTGTCTTAATGAGCGTAGATTTTAAATGTTATATTGTGACATTGTGGAAAACTAATTATTACTTTAACATACTTTTTATGACAACAGAGGAGAAAAATACATTTTATGGAACTTAAAGTACATTTAGTATAAAACAGATTTGATAAAATTTAAGAAAATGAGTAACAGCAACTAAATTTAGATTGAATTATAGTTTCATTTTTGAGCATAAAGCACCAATATTTTTGATTTACCTTTCAAGCATTATTCAACAACTAGTACTTAATAGAGGTACAATATGTTTTTTTTTCTTTTTTAAGACATTATTGCCAGGTATTTACATTTAATGTATAATAAACCTACTAAGTTTTCGGTTGATATGACATACTAATGACAAATGTATCAGTAGCATCCTATATATTTATTAAAAATAATAATGATATAAATTGTTATTTAATTCTAATAGTTATACATTTATATTTATAAATATATAAATTTATCATATTGGTCAAATCCAATTCTGACAGACATGGACCACTGGCTATTAAATGCTATACAATTAGCCCTCTATATCCATGGATTCCTCGTCCGTGGATTCAACCAACTGTGGATTGAAAATATTTGGGAAAAAAATGAATGGTTACATCTGTACTGAACATGTACAGACTTTTTTTGTCAGTATTCCCTAAACAGTACAGCATAACAACTATTTACAAAGCATTTACATTGTATTAGGTATTATAAGTAATCTTTAGATTATTTAAAGTATACAGAAGGATGTGCATAGGCTATATGCAAACACTAAGCCATTTTATATAAGGAACTTGAGCATCTGTGGATATTGGTGTTTTCCAGGAAGAGAGGTCTTGGAATCAATCCCCCATGGATACTGAGGGACGACTATAAAAGGAAACATGGAGAAAACTCTATGAATATTTTCAACACAATAAATTGTGGCAGAATAACCCTTATCAGCTGTTTAGACAAGAGATGTAGCTATCAACACAAGAAGAATCCCTGTTGGTTTCTGTGAGTCTCTTCAAAAACCTTTTCCCCTGGTCTCTAGAATTAGAGGCAACTATGTATTAAAAGGAACTCCTGAAACAGCAGGGACCATGCCAGCTTCATTCTGACTGATAGCAGTAGTACCCTGCAAATGACATTAAATAAGGAACACACAGACTCATGTAAGGAAAATACTCAATGAGTATTAAAAATAGCATCATGAACAAGTTGCTTAAAGAAAATATATCAAGTTTTGATGACCATTTATCCCTTTATTCATTCAAGACATATTTATATGTGGCTAATATTTGATAGACATTATATGTTTCTTGCTATATAGTGCTACATAGATCTTTAGTGATATTTTAAAGTTATTTTCTCTATGTATAATGGGGGATTCTGTTTCATAGCATTTTCTTAAGAGATACCCCAAAGTCCAACTATGGTCGTCCTTTGAAATCATACTAATCAATGTGTAATTCATAATTATACAATTATTTTACGATTCAGAAACATTATAAGTGTAACAAATCAGATTAACCTAAGATTTTAGACACTAATTGACTTAATAAACCCTATCGACACCAATATGCATCTCCATAAATTATTATTTCTTCTATTTTCACATTTAATTGACTATAAAACATGCTAACACATGAGTGAAGAACTAAGGCAAAAAAGAAAATTAACACCTGGGTTTTTTTTTTTGTAAAGTAGATGAAGCAATCAAAATATATCTTCAGTAAAATCCTATTGTCCTTTAAATAATACAATATTAGAAACAATTTTAGGATATTTTACATATCATATACTTAAATATATACTACCATAAAGAAGACTAAATGATAAAAGCTATTTTTTTAATCTAATGGAAAGATAGCGTAGGAGTTAAGAATATAAGCTTTGTATGTTTTCCTCGTTCACCATGACCTTGGACTCAACCTCTCTGAACCTCATTTTCCTCTTCACTAAAATGGAATGATAATAGTTTATATATGATAATACTATTAATGCCTTATACTTTGAATTTTATTACTTAATCCTATACATTCCTACTGTCAAACACTAGGCTTTTATTCATTAGAAGAACTATTTTAGTGAAATGCCTTGATTGGTCAGTCACCAGTTGCTTCAAACAGCTCTGAGTTGCATCTCTAGTCTACAATTAATCTAAGGTGCTTGTGAAAAATATAGACAAACATAGTAAAGCCACAGGCATTGATGGCACAGGATCATGTCCAAAAGTGCCTTTAAAATAATACTTTATGGAAAAATGCATTGTTCACGCAGGAGCAAATGTGCCTCTTTGAAATTCTAGACCCACCCCGTATGATCTATATCAATGAATCTCTAGGCATTATTCACAACTAGAATCTTAAAAGCCAAGCTGTGAAATATATTTGCATCCTTATACTGTCATAAGATTCTGGACCCCATCACGAGCTGATATGGCCCATTTGGCTCTCAGAAGAAACCAAGGCAAGTTGTTGGATACTCATATGAAACCCATAAGCTGATGCTGATCTGTCTTGGGGCTGGAGACTGCTGCAGGGTAGGGTGCCGTTACGTGGTCTGGCTCTCGTAAAATCTTCACCCTTCTTCTTCTAAAGCTAACAATTCCAACCCAGCTAGCTCCACGCACCTAAGCATACTTCATAGAACCCTAGAGCTGTAAGGAAAGTCAGTCGGGTCTATTTTTATCTTCTAATTTTACCGATAAGAAAGCTGGGCCAGAAATGGACTCAACCTGATGTCTTTTAGATCCTGAACAGTGTTCTTTCCATAAGACCAGTTTTTACAAGAGGAACCAGAAATAGCTGATACAAAGTTACAGAAGAGATGTGTTACAAATTTCCAAATTAGTTTTGACTTACTATAGCTCCTAGGGGAACAGAATGAGAGAGATGGAAAACTAAGGGCATGAATAGAGAAAGTAAAAAAGGAGAGAAAAAGTAGAAAAAATAGAAAGATGTAGATGTAAAAGAACAGCATCATTTTTAATGACATGAGCAGGCATCCCTAGATAACTGTGGGAAAAAAAATTTGAACAAAGTAGAGAACAAGAACAGAAGAAGAAGAAAAAAACTTGGAAAAGAAAATCATAGGAAAGAAAGATACAAGAATGAAGGTACAGGAAAAAGAGTAAAGGATAAAAAAAGAAAAGGGCAAACGATGGTGAACTTGGTGAACTAAATGAGCTTAGATGTCATCCATATATATAAAAATTAGAGCCCACTCTGTCATTCATTGGGATCTAATTTTTAAACTCATGCTTGTTAAAGTTTCTTGATTTACCAATGTTGCTAAAGGTAATTAGACATCCTTAACAATTGTTGCTATAAGGCTCTTATATTTCAACTGTCATTCACCATATAACTCTCTAACAGAATTGTTATATAAAGAACCTTGTTTGATAATGCATTATCAAACAAATAAGAATCAAAAAAAGAGTAAAGGAGTTTTTTATATAGTCAGATTATCTAGAAATGTTTGTGTCATGAAGTAGATTTACTTTTCTATACACAAGTTTTTAAAATTGTTTTTATGGTTTAGAGCAGTAGACACATCCAGAAAATAAATACTCTATAATTTCAATTATACATAAAGCTCTTTATAGGTCACAGAGTGATCTTATTGTTGATTATGTTTTCCATAACCAATATTTACAATATATTATTACTTGGATTAATTGGTTGTTATTAAAGTAAGATCAAAATCATATCAGGTTCTAGGGCATATTTAAGACATCTTATTCATTTTTATTTTAAAATATATTTATTTTTTAATTGACACATTGTAATTATATATATTTATGGCATACAATCTGATGTTTCAATCAGAGTAGTTAGTGTTATCTGTCATCTGGTGAGAATCATGAAGAAGCTCTCTTCTAGCTATTTTGTAAGATACTATATTTTACTATTAAGCATAGTCACCCCACTGTGCAGCAGAACACCAGAATTTATTCCTTCAACATAACTGCAACTTTGTACCTGTTGACCAACCTCTCCCCATTCTCCCTTCCCTTCTCCAGTTTCTGGTAACCATTGTACTACTCTCTGCTTCTATGATGTTAATTTCTATAATATCTGTGTCTGGTTTATTTTACTTAACATAATGTCCTCCTTATTTATCTACAATGCTGCAAATGACAGGATTTCACTCTTTTTAATGGCTGAATAGTATTCCATTGTGTATATATACCAGGTTGTCTTTATCCATTCACCTAATGCTGGAGGCTTAGGCTGATTCCATATTTTGGTTGTTGTAAATAATGCTATAATAAGCATGAGAGTGCAGATATCTCTTTGACATACTTTATTATACTTCCCCTGAACATATGCACTGCACTAGGATTATTTTAAAAGTAAATTTATTTTATTTTACAATACCTGTGAATTAGCTGATTTAAAAATACTCTTGATAAAAGTATTCTTGAACTAAAAATTTAAAATATATAATTATGATTGTCTAAATAATGTTTGAAATTTCACAATAGGAATACTATATAACTGTAAGTTTACTTAAAATAATAACTTTTATTATAAACTTATGAGTAATCATTCATTTCTCTTTGTGAATAAGCTCTAACTTGGTATTTGTGACACTATAAAAACCATAATTATGCATCCAAATGTTTAAAAGGTACATTGTGATTCTAAGTCAAATATAACACAAGATAATTCTTAATAATTATATTACTCATCTTTATTTGAAACAAGGCTACTGATGAGAATTTAATATTTTCAACATTTGTCTTAAGTCCACAGTAGTCCCATTTCCATATGGTGTACTACAGATATAAGCTTTACATCAAGCAATTGAACTTTTCACACCCTCAAAAGCCACAAAATCAGATGGTTTGTGGTTTTTGCAGCTGGTGTACTGTATTCATTTTGGGTAGTGTCATATGAAAAATATTTCACTCCCTAAGCCCTAAACAGAATCAGTCATTAATGAAATGCAGGCAGTACAATGAGATCATATAAAGTATAGATTTCAACAACCATACTAGGAACACTAAAGAAATTCAGAACATGAACACAAATCAAGTTCTTACTGCCAGAAAAGAAAAGAAAAGTATTAAGGAATGCCTTTGCAGACTTAGCATTTGCTTTGAAAACAACTGGTAACCACTACCTTAAAAATTTTTTAATTCAAGCATTTGCAGACAAAATAATCATAAGTTAGGTACAAAATAACAGTAAATAACTTCAGATACAATGGTACAAGTTTATTCACCATAATACACAACTATCAAAATCATAAAATTATTTCCCTAATGCCACATATGGAATTTGCTTACTTAATAAAATAGGCTGTCACCAATCTACACAATTTTAAAATAATGTCTTTTTTGGGATATATCCAATTTTACTAGTGTTTATTTTTATTGAAATATTTTTTAAAAAACTATACAATTCAACAAAAGTATTACAACATATTCTTTCAATGGAAACTGTTGCAAAAATTATATTTTTAGTACTCTTATTTGTGAAAGAAGAAATAAAAAAAAACATTGTTTAGTATTTCTTGTCACAACAAATTGTCTTCAATCTAAAGTAAAGCAACTTCCAATATTTCCACTTCCAAACCACTTTCCCACTTATACAATTGAGATGCGCTCTTTTTATAAATAGAGATTTTTTTTTTACAGAATAAAAAGGGATATGGTAGTGAAAAAAAGAACACACAACGTAGAAGGAGTATTTTGTGTATGTGAGCTTTAATTTGTACATGTCTGCTAGATGATGTGAAATATGGATACTTTTATAAGATTGTGATTTCTTTTCATATCAGGCAATATAAAAGAAATTGAACATATAATTATTTTACTTTTATTTTAAGCCCTAATGTAAACAAGTTGCATTTAGTTCATAAAGATTCAACTGAAATCTGGAAATGCTATATTTAGGTAACAATTTCATTATCTTAAACATTGGTTAACAGAAGAACTACTCTGTGTATCTCTTAAGAAAATATGTCTATAGTAAATCGGAGAAAGCCCTACATTTTTCTACATCTGTTATCCATAAAATCTTTATATGTCTTAGGCATGCCACATGGCACTAAACCCCAGATTACACTTGGAACACTGATTAACTGAAATAGTCCACAGTGCACTAATACAACATGGAAATGTCTCAAATGAAGAGTAAAGTTGTATCATACAATGCTTTCCAACTAATGTTTTGGCATATAATGGGAATTCATGGATTTTCTTCTTGCTGTGGAGTGCTATGGTAATATTAATATCTCGGAACATGACATGTGTACAACAAATAACAGAACTACAGTTATAAAGTTTTTTAAGTGGGTATAGAATTTTTCTGCTACCACGCCTCCCCTATCAGTGTCATGAACTTAGATATCCATAAGAATATCATAGAACCAAAGCCAAAAATCGCAGGTGCAGCATGCTGGTAGTAGATTGTAAATATCTTGGGTAATCATCATGTCTTATAGTTCTTTCATATTGGTACCAAAACCTGCACAACAGATGTTCAAGTTGATAAACAAATATTGACTAAGAATCTTAAATAGGCCTGGTAATGTTCTAGGCACTTAGACTGTATCAATGACTGAAACAGACAAAAATCTCTGCTAGAGGGGGAGATAGACAATAACAAAAACAACAACAAAATGTAAAACTTCCTGCCCTCATGAGACTTCCATTCTAGTGAGGGTTGGGGGACAATAAAAATTATAAATGAGTAAATTACATGGAATATTTAGCGATAAATATGACGGTTAGAAAATAGTAAGTTGGATCAAGAAAACCAGGGAAACAAGGGTTTGTTGTGTTTGTAATTAAAATGGTCAGGCAGTTGAGTTAAGAAGGTGACATTAAGCAAATATTTGAAGAAAGTAAAGGAGTTAGCCACGCAGCTATCTTGAGGAAGCACATTCAAGGCAGAAGCAATAGCCAGCACAGTGGCCCGAAGGTGAGAGAAGTACACGTGCAAATCACATGTCCCCATTCAGTAAACAACAAGCTTTTAAAGGACAAATTATCTGGTAGGTATAATAAATCGTAATATAATATAAATCATTATTGGTTTCATTTTCTATTTAAATAACATTTATTGAAGAATATAAGGAGCTAGAGAATTTAATAGCACTATCATGCTCACTCTGTCCAGTTCTCTTTTTTCTCCCTTTCCTCACCTGTTCATTTTATTCCCTGCATCTCTGAGGCTCCCTCTACCCCCTCTTTTTAACATTCTCATGCCATATAAATGAGCAGCAATACAACCAGCAGTAAAAACACACTGAACTTGGGATAAGAATGAAATAATTTAATTCTTAATTCTTTTCCTTACTTGCTGGTTTACTTAAGCAAGTTTATTTATTTGCCTTTCTAAGAAGAAGTTTCACCAACAACAAAGTGGAGGTGGCAGGAGAGAAGATGGAGAAAGGGTAATCTCTCAAAAATTCTTGAGTATAAAATGTGTTATAATCATGGGGATGTGTTTGGTAAACCATAAAGAATTACATAAGTGGTGTTCATACAGACAATACTTAGTTCTAATGATAATATTTCTGCTAATCCCAAAATTATGTTATAGGGATGATAAGGAGAAAAATAAAGAATAAAACAGAGAAAAAATGGTGCTTGATCAATTTAAGATTAGCTATATTATCAAAATTCAATTGTATTTTAAGCATTTTTAGATTTCTGAACATTTGCATCTCTACAGAGTATAAGAATATAGTAAACTTTTCTTTAAATAAATTGGTTTGATATGACAAGTTAAAATTAATAAAATATTATGATTGCATAGTTCATTATCATACAACCATTAATCCTTTCTCTAGAAACTCTTTTTTTTATCTCCCTAAAATTTACCTTCAATATTGGAACAAAGGAGATAAACTGAGAATATAGTTATAGACAGGAGACTGTTGAGAGGACAAGCTTTTGACAGTGATAGCCACAGTGGGGAGAAAATAACTTTGATGTGAAACAAATACACTTTCAAGATTCACATATCAATCAAGCTCTAGTGAGTAGAAAAGTTTTTGAGACTAGTTTGAAAATAGCTATTCAAAGTCTTAAAAATGGGTATCATTTGACCACATAATTAACTCTTAGTTATTTGTATAACTTTTAGGTATTTATCTAAAGTCTTTTCCTAATTTTTTCTAAGCAAATATGTTTATAAATGTAATGATAAGATAAAATACGAAAATATCTAATGACTAGAAGCCTATATTCAAGGAATTAAAATATAGGAAGCTATTCTTAGAACTATAACTATATTGAACAAAATTTTATATTTAGGTACTTGAGAATTATTGCTTAAATACTATCATGTGTTATACTATAATATTACGGAAAATTTTAGAGATTTAGATGACTTTGTATTGCTTGCATAATAATTCCCATTTAAGTCTACTGAAACTTTACTGATTTGAATTTCAGAAAAAAAAAAGGGATTAGTCAAAACAGAAAATTTTTGTTGGTGTTTCCAAGTTTAAGATGGCTCTTTATTGTTCCTCAAGTAATAGCAATAACATCTTATAAAACTTTGTGAATCACTGAGCAGTAACACCTTGCACTTATGTAAAGACTTTGGCAGGGAATGTTGTAGCCTCAAAGGACTTAGTTACCCATTTTATCAAGATGCAAAATGAAGTATAAAGGAGATTAAGTCCCAGGACAGGAACAGAACCTTAAATTCCTGATAGTCAGCTTCCAAACTAGTCATAAGAATCTAGTAGATTTTGGCAGTGATTCTTTTGAGCGGTCAAAACTACTGCCAGGTGGATAAGTTTATGAGCAGACTATAAAATATGGTGTTGGCCTGGCAGCTGATCCAGTCAGAGTGTAAAACATAAAGGTGAAGAATGAGAAAAGATTCCTGAAAATGGTCTAGTGAACTAATGAGGGAGTGAACATTTCTCTTTTCTTCAAGTTAGGAAGAAAACATCAGTTGTAGAAGGTAAAGTATAAAAAAGCCCTCCTCTGAATGAGATAGAGAAATGGGAATTTAACTGATGGACCATTAGGATTACTATAATTAGTAGTTAGGAACCACCAACACCTACTAGTGTGGTTTTTTACTAATGAATTATTTTTAAACATATTTGATGTTCATAGTAGGGAAATTATGCTCCTGGATATATTGTTAGATTTTTTTTTGTTTGTTTTATTAACAATCCTGGAGTTTCTATTTGTCTATTTTATATTATTTATCTTCTAGCTATGTGTCTATTTATCTATCTCCATTTATTCATCTTTCATGTTCCCAAATATAGCATACATGTTTTTGCTACATGTCAGACACTGTACTTGATAATACTCACTCTTTGGAGGCCACTTCAAAATAAAGATGAGTTAGAAATCATTGCATTTAGGAATATTTTATATAATTCTAACTTTCAATCTCATCCTTATTTATTAATATATTGGCTGCTGCTAAATATATGGTAGTTCTAAAGATCCTCACTTTGTGTTTTAGAAGAAGAAAATAAAGGATATATCAATAATAAAGTGGTATAGTTCAGAGGATGCTGCATGTGGTTATTTGGTGCTAAGTAATTATTTATGCTTTCCAAATGAGTTAAAAAGAGGTGCAGATAAAATTTATTTTCTCTATCATCACAAATGCATTAAAAAGATAGAAGTTTTCACTACAATACATGAAGCACTTAGCTTACCTTTAAGGATATTTTGGATTTTAAGGATGAGAGCTTAATTAAAATTAAAATATTTGATGAAACAAGATAATCCATCCAAAACACAGAGTGTCTAAGAGATCTTTGAACCTCATAGGTGTTCACTGACTTTTACAAGAATAAGTTAAACTGCAAAAGTTTAATTCTTAGAGTGCTGTTGCAACATAGCAAGGGTGCAAACACAAGAGAGTAACCTTTTAATTGAAAAATTAATGTGACAAAAAGCGACTTTTGTGATTACAAACTTCAAAAAGTAGTATCAACAAATGCCACTGACTACAGAGTTTACAGCACAGCAGTTAGAAAAGTCTTCAAGACCTACATTGTACAAAGGTGTATGCGGTAATAAAATTATTTTCCACTAAAGGTTGTAATTGTCAATCCAGGACAGCAAGTTTGAATTAAAAAATGTATATACCTGAATTTGAGGATCAAAATTAACAACATATGGCAAACATTAAATTGAGTATATGGGAAATAACCAAAGAATATAAAGTTACCATCCATTTTGGCACATTTTTTTTTGTGACTACAACATAGAGGGCTATTATTTTCTGTATGTCACTTAGTGTGTCTGTATATAAAGTTAATTGATTCTAAGTCACACTTTTCCCAGGTAATATAGCAACACATACATACCCTCATAATACAAGTTACTTAGTCTCCAACTTGTTGAAATCACCACCTTCATAACTTCAAGTGAAACCAAGAAATTATATAAATGGCACTGTGGGATCAGAAGAAGTCACAATCATATTGTTTGTTATACTATCTCTAACCCAAATAAAATAAATGTTTTATTAGACTTTCCTTAATTAAATCATTGGGTTTAAATTTTGTAAAAACATAGTGTTAGTAACTGAAGGAGCCATTTCTGGAGTTTCTTAACTGAACCGACTAGAGACTAGACACTACCAGTTGCTATTTAGATTCAAATAGAAAATGTGGTTGCTTTTTTTTTTATTGTGCCTAAGTCAAAGCTATACATGAGAAGCAAAACAAACTACTGCAGAAACATAACTCAATTGTATTCACCTATTACATAAGGTATAAAAAATTATAAAACTCCCCATCTTGTAAAGGAGATTTATATAAATGAGCTTGAATGCTAGGTAATCATAAACAAAACTGCATCCTACTCTTTCTTAAAGAGCAATACATTCCAAAACAATGAAGAAAAGGGAATCTTTTTTACAGAGATTTATAAAAGAACACAGTTACACAAATAGTTATGAACTCAAAAAAAAAATCATGTAAGACTTAAAAAGCCATAACATGCTTTATAGCAAAGCAATGATTTGGTACTGGAGAATTAAGACACCTCTCTCAGTCCTATCTCAACTTGCTACCACTGTATTCAGCTACTCCTGAAAGAAAGTAAAGCTACAGGAAATGTTCTGGCTTGGACTCATGATGAGGAATTGTGGCAACAAACCAAATCTAAAGGTAAAACTAAGCACATGAAAAAAACAGGGTAATTTGTACCAATCGTTTTCTTCCTTATATTATCATTTGTCCGTGATTTTTAAAGCTCACAAAAAGCAAAAGCAAAAATAAATATATTTGTTATATTTCTGATGATCAAAATAATATTTAAATCATTCTTAATATACCAAAGTCTAAAGAGGGAGGCACTACAATAAAGTTTATCTGTCACATTGCATAAACCATGCGGTACTCAGTTTGCTAAGTCAAAGTCATGCTCTTAGTTTCTATACTTCAAACAACTGAAATACCACAACATTCATAAAACAGAACTGAGCTACTGGGAGTAAGAAAAAAATACAAAAAAGTAGCAGACCTCAACAGCAGATAGTAAAATTAACATTTCAACAGTTCTTGCCTTTCATCTCAGTCTCCATAGTACACTTTTTTCTGGAAAAGCTACGATTTAGTTTAGAAAGATGCAGAATTACATAAAACATCTGGAATATGGGACAAGAAATATTGGCTTATTATCCCTTGTGGACCCTCCCCATGAAAAATTTAATAGATCTGTTTTGGTAGTTTTAATCTCTAGAGCACCTCAAGCTATGTTATGGAAACATCATCTTGGTCATTTATATTGGAAAGAACACCTGGTGATGAAAGCAAATATACTCTCTTTTAAATTGTGAGTGCTTTTTCTTTAATCATCAAACTTTTCATCAAATATGTATATAGGTAGGTGTGTGTGAATATCTCAACTAGAATCTAGTTTTTGTATCTTTGTGATTGATGAGACTATACTCTTGTACCAAAAAATAAAATCCTCTCTTATGTTCTGCAAATAAATAATTGTGTCTTAACTCTGACATTTACTTATTACACATTACAAAGTAAGTTAGGGAATTTTTTCAGGATATGAACACTAAAATATCATTTATATTGGTCCTGGAAACATGACACTAATGATTTTTTAAAGTAAAAAAAATTTTTTTATTTAATACATTTTCTTATTCCATAATAGTTTTTAAATGATAGTCTTAATATTTACTGTTAGTAATAAAATGCTTTTAGTTAATACTAAAATAACACTCACAGCTGAAAATAGTTAACATTCAGCATTAAATTTTGTTATTGAAAAGCTTATTATTGCTAGTAAAACTTTAATATTGAGTGTGTGTGCATCTAGGGAAGATTGAACGATGAAGTCATTTGCCATAAGAATTTATAAAAACTAAGTAATCTACAAAATTTCAATGCTACATTCTTTTATTGTAAACTCCTGTTTTATTGTAAAAATTTTAAATTAAATTTCAGTGTGAGTACTTGCCTATTAAAATTAGAGAAAATTCTACATAATTGGAAGCATAATAAAACACTCTATATTTTAAGTGATCTATCTTTTAAAATTGGCACATTGTACCAAAGCTATGCTATCATTAATAACACTCAAAATATATAATGGGCCTCTACATATTCCAATTAAAAATAGAAGTCCTTAAAATATTTGAGTATTTATAGTCTATAAAGATTTTCAGGGACATTTTTATTAATTTGACACAGATACGCCTTCATTTCTAATGTTACAAACCTGAATCATTTTAAATGCAATTAAAAGTGGTTATGAAAGAGTGTGGACTTCCTTGTGAAGTAGGAAATCACTCTTGTGATTAACATGCAAACGAGCTCATGCTGGCAGAATAGATTGGGGTTTTAAAACCCCAATTACTTTTGTATGATTATCTATTTACCAGTACACAGTCTATTTTCATTTTTCATCTAATACAAAATCGGCTTGCTTACATTTTTAGCACAGCAATTAATATTTACAATAATTATGACATCAAGCACTGCTGAGAACTCCAAGTAAATCATTTACCCCAGTCTTTATTCTTTATATATGATTAATATCCTTTTATAATTTAATACTGTATATGAGGTTACCTTTATGCAAAAATCAAAATGAGAACCACTTTCCTCTTTGATTTAAATTTAGTTATAATACATATTATTTTTAGAATATTAATAAGATGACTATTGTTGTAACACAAAAACCCAAATTTTTAAGTCTAATTAGAGTAATATGTAAAAACAGTGGAATCACTCATAGTAAGAAAAATAAATATATATTGAGAACAATAAAATGTGTCCTATGAATCTTTTCTTTAAAAAGTAATAACAGATAATTCTAAACTTTCACTAACATGCTTTGATTCATACCTGCTACGTACTGCACACATACACATTTTTCCAGACTTCTAAAGAAAATTATAATGCATTAATGACAGGAACCATGGTAATGGAAAAAAGGTCACCCTCTCTTGAACACCTTCTGTTTTAAACCATTATATATAAAGACATTCGAGAAAGCAAAGAATTAAAAGCCAGCCTTTGTGCAACCCATTACTGAAATATTATAGAATAATCTATATCAAATGTAGAGGAACAGCAGATTCTTTTGGATCTAAATTAACTGCAGCCATAGAAACGCTTTTATGCTTATTATGTATCTGCATGTTGATTCAATTATTAAAAGAACACCTGACAGCATCAGACTTATTTAATTGAATTAATTAAACTGGATGAATAATCACTGAATTCCTTTTGTGTGAAATTTGTCCTGAAAAGTAACACTGGCATTTGGAAATTGCAAGTAATTTGCATGGTGAAATACAGTGAACATGGAAATCTCCTATTTCAGTGTTCTGGGGTTTTTCCCTCTTCTTCTCATATAAGGCAAATGAATAGATTCTTGTAGTGGATATTTTCTATTCTACAGTACAGATTTACGAATACTTTTTGTCAATATGCCATTAGGCAATTTTTCAACAATTTTCTCAATATCATAATTTAAATTTTTCTCATATGTGAAAAGTATTATGCAAACTGTCACACTCCCAAAAGAGATGATATGACACCAATATATTCTTGAAACCATAAGAGAAACCCTTGTTTCAAGAGGGATTTCTAAGAGAATATATTCATTTGTTATCTTCATGATAAGAATGTAACTATTTGTTTAAAGCTAGAAGTGAAAAATGATTCAATATAATAATATATCAGAACAGTTAGTTCTTTTTTACACACATTTTATTTTTGTAGGAGGAATCTGTCTCTATTGTGATGAAAGGTTCAAGGTTTATGCCTAGCATATATATTTAAGATTTTTGGTATTTTATTAAGATAAATATTTGTAGTTTGTTTACATGCATGATGGTTTTAGATATTTATTTTTAAAAGAATGACAGCAGGAAAACTTCTTACCTTTATATTTTCCCTGAGTCAAGTTCACAGATAAACTAAAAGGAAAATTTTGCAATGTCTGTTTTTCCTGTCACATGAAAACAAATACAAACTGACAACATTTTAAAATATTCTTAAAGCACTCACTTGCTGCACTCCCAATTTCTGGCCATTAAGTGCTTTAACTTCACTGGGGGAGGGGCATGATTTCATCTCCTTAGAGCTTTATATCTTTTTACCACCCTCATGTCCCTGGGAAGATGCATCAATATCCGCTATTGTTAATTCACTATTAAGAATAAAATTTGGTGAAATCTTGAAGCTTAGTTCATCTTTAAACATCCACATCCACACAGGTTACACTTTGATATATACCATATTCACATTTTGATCAATCTTTTTTATTTTTTGCTATGAATGGAAAATTATCACACTTTCATTCTTGAGATGAGAATCACTCTACACCATTTTTTCATGCCTATTATTTAGGAGACACTGTTTACCATAATAAATTATGGTATTTGCAATCACACACCATTTAACATCTACATTCCTCAGATTAAATAACTCTAAATATTCGGGTTGACCACACTTGAATTTTGTTCACTTTAAAATTATGCTTGATTCCTTCAACCACTGATCCATGTCCTTTTTTCATGTTACACTTATTTATATGCTTTCTTTGCATTCTTCAGAAAAATTTTTATATGAATGGTCATATTTTCCTTAGAGAAATATCAGGTGTGATACAACATTATTTCCTCGCAAATAAAACTGAAATACAAATAAAATATACTACTTAAAAAATAATTTTAAAGCAACTCAAGTAATTAATGAAACTGCTTTCTGTCATATTAAAATTTTTAGCATTCTAGATAAATTGTTTCTTTGTGATCTAAATTACAGATATAAATATGCAAACTTTTACAAAATATTTTGTGAAAAATCTATGAATCCACCATAGTACCAATATTAATAACCATAGTGGTTAGATTTTTATTTTACATAAATTATACAAAATACATACGCATTATACCCCATTCTTAATACCAGTTTATTATAGCTTTATTTCATAACATTGGATGTGGAAATGGAAACAGTGCCATCATGTGATACTTTTCAGGGTACTTCACTTCTTATATTCTCAATGTCTGAGCATATAGCTATTATACAAATAAAAGAGTTTGTAGGAAAGCAGAGAGTGGCAGTATAATTCATTACCAAGTATTTTGCAACAATATCCAGTGTTCATGCTTTTGAGTAAAACTTAGAAACACCCTTAAAATCTTCAAAGATAAAAATGTATAAAGCAATTCTTGTATTTGTGTATATACATACACAAGTACACACAGACATCCTTTATTAAAAATCTACAAAGTTGTCCATTCTAGCTCACAAAAAGCTTCTGCATTTGCAATCATTTTCAATCTTTAAAAATAAAAAGCATTTTTTCATAAGTGAAATAAATTCATTATTTTAACTGACAAAAATCAGTTTTGGTGGGAGAAAAACTCATTTGGAATGTAAATATCAACTCCAACTCAATAAAACTTATGCCTAAAATTCGAACTGAGTTTCTCTATAGATTTTTTTTCCTCCAGTCGAGAGACATAGGTATCTTTTCCCCTAACTTAAGAACTAAGAATCACAAACTAAATGCTAGATTTTCCAGGAGTTACAGTACTTCTTTAAATTTCAAAATTGGCTTTGAAAACTATGTTAAAATTTAAAATTGATAATACTAACACATAAATATGAAAACTTGCACTACAAATGATCCTTACTCTATTTCTTATAATTCACTCTAAGGCCATTTAATTAGAAGATAGATTTTTTTTAGTGAGAAGTATGAATCTGGGAGCTACTTCCTTCCCACACTTATTCCAGACAAGTATAAAATTACTTTTTAAGGACAGGTGTATATCTTTCAGAGTCAAACATTAATGGACACAATGTTAACCCAGGATTAGAACATAAACAATGAATAAATTCTTATCTATTACTCTTAATGACTCATGATTGATCTATAGCACATTTCTTTTTATTGCACATGTACTCCAAGGTATTTCAGCTTAATGTTTTACCAAGAAGTGAGAAAACTGTAGAAGCATATTAAACTACAAGATTTAAAAATATTGATAACTCTAAAAAAGTATTTCTTAGTTACCCTAAATCAAATCTTTTTGCATATCCTTTGTGATAGACTGCAACATAATACTTAAAATTTCACACAAAATGGATTTAATGAAAGAAAGGAGGAAAAAGCTAAAGAAAAATTTTATTCACACATGCATAAGTGTAGCTGCTTATTTTTTGAATGGTGAAAATAACCTCTAATCACAGAAGCCAGAGGAGAACTTAATTATAGTCACTGAAAAAAATTAAGTGAGGAAAATTTTAGCAGTAGGAAAAAGGTAAGAGTAGATATGGTTTATTAAGCTGCTTGGTTCTAAAAATTCCTCTTTCTCCAAACTAAACTAAATGGAAGTTACCAACTGGTAAACAATTCTTCAAATGAGTGCTCTCTTCTCTTCCAGGGGAGAGGTGGAATTTGAGATTACCTTAAAACATTTTATTCTTTTCCCAAATAACATGAAGCATGGAGTCACTATGAGGTTTTTTTTCTTTTTTTTTCAATTTGGAAATATTTATTATTATTATTCCTCTGAGAAGAGATTCTCTATTTTCTTTTTTCCAAAACTGTTTTTCAGACTGTTTTGTCTTATACCTAGAAAGGACCTCCAGTACCCTAACATTTTTTTTTCCTTCATGAAATATATCTTCCAAACATTCTTCAATTCGTCCAACCTGAACTGATCCTGATCTTTTAATAGTACTTTCAGAGAAGTAAGAGACAGAAGGCTTTTTAAAGTTTTTCAACAATGTAACATGTTTTCCCTTCTCAGATAAGATTTCCCATTGATGGTTCTACATTTTCAGTGGTGGAAGAAGAGCCAGCATCCCCAACTCTTTTAAACTTAGTCCTGACTGAAGTTTCACCAATCACAGAATTAGGACAGACTAATTAATGGGGTAACAAAATTCTTGCCCCAAACCACCCTTCCTTTTTTTTTTTTTTTTTTGAGACAGAGTCTCACTTTGTTGCCCAGGCTAGAGTGAGGCCGTGGCATCAGCCTAGCTCACAGTAACCTCAGACTCCTGGGCTTAAGCGATCCTACTGCCTCAGCCTCCCGAGTAGCTGGGACTACAGGCATGCACCACCATGCCCGGCTAATTTTTTTGTATATATATTTTTAGTTGGCCAGATAATTTCTTTCTATTTTTAGTAGAGACGGGGTCTCACTCTTGCTCAGGCTGGTCTCGAACTCCTGACCTCGAGCGATCCACCCGCCTCGGCCTCCCAGAGCTAGGATTACAAGCGTGAGCCACTGCGCCCGGCCTCACCCTTCCTTTTAACATTGCGTCTCAACTTCTCTTTGTCCTAGAGTAGCACTATTTGGAGTTACGAGAAGGAAAATAAGAGTTGCTCAGAAAGACAAAGAAAATACAGTATGCAAAAAATGCTGATTTGTGAAGCAGTAATTTCCAGTCACCCTTCAACATGCCCAGATATATTGACAGATGAAAAGTTATAAATCAGGATATAAATTCTATTTTATATAGTTGATCCTTTAAACATTAAGAGCAATTTCCCCACCTGAAAAATAGTGATAGAACCCTCATACAGCAGCAATTTGTTACTGAGTGTCCAAATCACCACAGTTTGTTACATAATTGTCAACCCATTTCATGATGGAAGAAAGCAATTGAATTATGCTTAGGTTCAGGTAATACATTTTACTCTTCTAAAAGGGAAAGAATAAATAACTTTGTCTACTAAATCATTTAAATAACAATAAAAGTTGCATGTCTCCATATTCAGTTTGTTCAACAGCTTTTACTGTCATCATTCACAATTCTTTTCTAACTCCCCAGCCCTCATGCACAGACACACCCCCATGCCTACACACAGAGGCACAGGCAGTTTCAAACTCTTCACTGCGACTAATCAAAGTATGTTGGTAATTTAGTAGGTGGGTATGCCTTCCTGTTACTTAATGCAGAATTGTCAATTGATGCACATCTGATATGCTACTGTTGAAAATGTCAGAAAAGGACTTGATGCACTCATTCTAGTTAAGAATATTTGACATTTTATATGAAAGTAATGTTATTCCTTGGAGAAAATGAACAAAGCTTTCCTAGCCTGAGTAGAAGGTGACACATTTTCTTCCACAGCCAGTTCAATGACCAATTCACATATTTCTTGGCACAGTAGCCAAGAATACTAAATTTCATACATCAAGCTTCATCTTAGTGCTTAATCTTAGCTCTTATTGCTAACACATTCTTAAATTCTTCTAAAATTATATTAATATATACATATTGACAAATCTCCTTTATATTTTTGCACTATGATATCTTTTCCTATTTTAACCGTTATTCTTATCACATTAACCAGAGACCTTTCTCCAGTAAGGGAATTGAAAAAACCCATTATAACAGGATTTTATCATAGGTTTAGGTAGTGTAAATATTTTGCATAAATTATAATACTTAATCATAAGTCAAATGTATATTTTTATAGTTTACAAATTATTTTTTAATTCTTTAGATCTATTTTTCTTATTTATCATAAAGTGTTTCATAAGGTTGTTTTGCTCTAATCTGTATTCAAATAACAATTGATGACAATTTAACAAAGATATAATAAAGAAATTTCATCATGGACTTTCATTAGTGCCACCCAAGGACTTCATAAGAAGAAAGAATGCAAAAGACAAGTCCTATTCAACTACAAATTATAAGAGACATTTGTACATGTTTTATTAGATTTCTGTAATTCATATTTCATCTATTATATCTTAAGATAGGTAGAGAAGGAAGTTGAGTGTGAGGGAAAGGACATTTCTTAAGTTTAAAATATTACACTCCAAAAAGCAAACATAGTGTATGTAGATAGAAGGTATTTGTAAAATTGGAAGGTAAATTAAAAACTTACTCCAATGCCTTTTTTTCAATGTGCGTCCATTCATATTAGCTATTGAGTCATTTTTTTAAACAACAGAATTACTTTGCTTTTACCTATCCAAAATTTCTACAAAATTGACATTTACCTGATAAACCTTTGGATAGCCAGTTAGTTCAATCTGTCTTCAATAATGACACAATTAAATCTGAGATCCATTTCTGTCTAGTGAGACACTAGAAGTCACAATCACAAAGACATTGATTTTAAGGAGCCTATTAGTTTGTAAGCTCCTTCAGGCTTCTGGTGGACTGCAGTTTTATTTTTGTTTTGTGGTTTCTATAGCATGCCTTTTATAGGACACAACCAAAGCTAAATTAAAATGTTAAATAATTTTAGCCTTCTAACCTGAGTGTTTTTGACACATGCTTTTTTAAAATCTCAAAAATAAAGAAAAATACTTAACAAAACCCCTTTATACTCCCATTTTTAAAAATAATTATATATAAAGAAGTGCCTCTGTACATCTGATTTTACACTTCTGTCTCCCAGAGCTAGCCACCATTAAAAATTTGAGTAATACTGTTTCATGTTTTCTTCTAAAATTTAAGCAGCTGTCAGTTGCACCTATACCACTGCAATATATACTCACGAAAACAGACATACATACTCATGCACAATTTTGTTTCCTAAAATATAATCCTGGTTTTTTGCTTGACAATGTAATGTATAATAGAAATACACCTCTTTTGAATAAAAAATGTCAACATTATTATTCACTATTGATGAACATTAGATTATTTCCATTTTTTGTTGTTGTGAACAACAAAATGTAAACACCTTTGCCTACACTGCTATTTCATTTTATTATTACTTTTTTTTGGTGCAGGCATGGAAAATACCAACAGAAATTACTGTCAAATTTATTTTTTTTTCTGATATTAAAGCATGTATCTTTATTGAGAATAAATAACTTATGTGAATCGTCTTCATCAAAACTAATTTGTGGACCTCTGATAATTTGGCCTCCTACAGGTTACTTTACGATTCGTGTAAGTCCAGAGTAGCAAAATATTCCCCTCTACTATTCTGCCAATGTATCATGTACTCATATTCATACAGACATATGTATGTTTAAATGATATTTCTCCTTCACTTAAAAACTTTCTTTGCCTTGTTTCACATATGCCTTATAAGTGAGAAATGAAACTTATTAATGGTAGAATATAAGTTGCTAGACAAATAAATAGATACACAAATAGCCATTCTAGATTAAAGTTTAAGTCTAATAATGTTTTCAAATGAGTAACATGAAAGCATAAAAATCATGACATGGGATAATGTCTATTAAAATCTTAGAGAAAAAATATCCATAGGCTTGAATCAAGGGTAACAAGAACTATTCACTGTGATGAAGACTTAAACTGATAGAAATCAGTTAAACTGGAATGGAGAAACAATTTTTATATGTAACTATAACAACCTAAAAGAAAAACTAAAGCAATTTTTTAAAAAGTTAAATTTAAATAATGAAAGGCAACATGTATCACTATTGTATAGTCAAATAAAGGTGAAGGTTCATGTTCATAAAATAAGTTTTTTCAGCTAACACAATTTCATTATATAACTATAATAATATTTTCATTTATTTGCTATTATGGGGAATAAAGAGCTACAAGTTATTTATTTTTCCAAATAACTAAAGGCAAACACCAGTTAGTCAATACTCAATCCAGGTTTTTATAATGTCCTTGTTCTGTAGGAGTTTTTAAATCAAATGGAAGTCTATAATTTCAAAATAGTTTACTAGTGCACAGTTCCTTCCTTTCTCAAGATATATACAAAAAAAAGACAACCTGATCTCTTCCTACTATTTCATGGTCATGAGGATAATTTTCTAATAGAGTGATTCCACATTCACTGATGAACCCAGAGAGTATATCATGGTTAGTCTGCATATTATTTCAAGAGATTTTTAACACATTGACTGCCACACTAGAAAAAAATTATTTTTTCCTTAGAGCCACCGTGGTTTATCATGGAAATAGAATAAAAAACTTCAAAAAAACCCCACAAAACAATCCTTTCTAATTTAATGAAAAATTTGTTATTTTTTATTGTTTTCTGTGTGTGAGTTATTTGCAACTTGAAAAATAGTTCACACGCCTCCCAAGGTGAAGAGGTGTGAGTTACATATGCTTCAGAAGGCTCCAGGCTCAAACTCACAGGGCAGTTAATGTGTTAAAATGCTATTTTCCTCAATATGATGCTGTCACCTTTTGCTACCCCATCAAATATATGGACTTTGATGGGTAGTGGTCTAGGAAGTCAGATATACAAAGAAAAAGTAGGAGTAAAGGGCATATACATCAACATAAGGCATGAATTAGAGATTTTTAAAAATATTTTTTGTTTGTTTGCTTGCTTACCTCTGAGTTCATAGTTTTGTTCTAATTAGTTGAAATGCCTTAAATTTCAACCTCCAGGTATAAAAATTATTATTGTTATTATGTGTCTATAAATAAACTCAGAATATGATGAAAAGAAAACACAACACAAGTAAAATAACCAGTGATAAAAGGTAGTATGTTGCTTTTTGTATTAAACTCCAAAAGGAAAAACATTTATTAAATGATGACTAAGTAAAATAAATTAAATCACAGTTTGATAGACCAGATGAGAATGTTACTGCTACATCGTTTATTCATTCATTCGTTTATGCATTCATTTATTCATTTAACAAAGATCTGAAAAATGTGTTCCAACTACTGCTAAGTACCTGGCTAATAGAAGAAGAATGAACAGTCAATTCCTCCTAGAGTATCTACATAAAATTAGTAATCACACAAATATGTAATTCCAAACTGTGATCACACTGTGAAGGGAAAGTACAAGATGCAATGAGATCATATATCAGATGGACTTAATCAAGTCTGCAATGTCAGAAGGCTTCCGAGAGGAAGTGAATTTCGGAGCTCTGAGCCAAAGGATGAAACGTCACTAACAAAGCAGGTGTGAGGTGCAGGAGAGAGTAATCTATGCTATGTAAAGCCCTTAGAGAAATGTAGACCATCTGAAGGACTTCCAATACGGGTTAGTAAAAACTGTTAACTATATTATCTCTAACATTTTTTGATTCGTTAAAGACATGCATCCTTAATTGTTCAGTAGGAGGCTAAACTTCTTAAAAGTAAATAATATTTGAATGTTTCCTCAAGTTTGATTTGTGGCTATGGTAGATGATTAGAAACAACTACGCTGAATATTTTCTTGAGTAAAATTATTATCATGGCCAGGCTGAGAGTAAAATGCATAGTCTATGCATATCCACTAAAAGACTGCATAGAAGAATGCATTACAGTATGGTAATCTGTACTATGACTTTATTATTTACTTAAAGACATTAGAGAATAAATGTTTGGCTTCACAAACCCTGTGCAATGAAAGCAGATTCCCTGTATCCCCAAACAAGTACCAGGCATCCCAGGCTTTAAATTCCTAATCATCTACTTTGGAGTAAATTCTGAAATGTTTTTGCAAAAGATTTTCACTCTCCCCTTTCATCCTTTTTAAACCCATTCCCATGAGTAGGTGGGACTGGGGGCCATCTATTCAGACAGGGTTCTGGTTTAGGTAGCTTAATTTACAGAAACTTCAACTTTATATTCTCCCTAGATAATCCATCTAAGCCAAGTAAGATTTCTGAACCTCATGTTCTTGTTGAAGAGTACAAACTTTGTACTCTTTGCTATCTAATCCTTATCAAAATTCTAGTTGAAAGAAATAATATTTATGGAGGATTGCCTAAATGACATAGAGCGCATCTGTTACTCAGGCCAGATAGTCTGATTTTTACATCTCAATCTGACCAGGCCATGAATGAACCAATTCTAACTACAAATGCAATGTGTTAGCACTTCTTAAAATTGATTTTATTGAACTTCACACTGGAGTTATCTACTTGGCACACACTGACCATTATCATAAGAAATGGCTTTATTGTGTCTATTATGGGGTTACTGCTCATCTGCTGTATTACCCAGTGTGTCTCCACGAGAACTAGGACATTTCTGCATACCTACGTATCTGAAAACACTGTGATTCCATCTAGCAGTTGCTTTTTAAAAAATTTGTGTACACAGCATGCATCTTATAGCTTAGTATGCTGCCTCTTTTAATTTAGTTGCTAAGTAGACTAAAGGTAGATTTGTGGACCATCCTAGTAACTGAACAGGCCTATACAGAAAATATTTCTGTGAGCTATTCCTACCCTAGCTTTACTATTTTCCTCAATTTATTTCTGTCACTTTGATTATATCTATTGTTTATTATCATGCTTTTAAATTGACAAACATCTTTCTGAAATGATGGGATATATGAAATCCTGTAACTAAGATGGAACAGAGAAATATAATGTCTATAAATATGTGAGTATTTTGAAAAAGTGTCCCCCCAAATCCAAGAATTTTTTAAAAATTATCAGTCTTGGTTATTGGCATTTTAATTTCGTATCTCCTACTCCATTTTGACACTTACCATGTCATCCAGGACAAAAAAAATGTCATTTTTGTTTATATATTATACTTTCTTGAGAGCAAAAATGTTTAATCTAATTTTAAAGAAAAGATACAAGAGACTACAATGAGATCAAATGGGAGACTATATGGAATTTCATGTACTATTAGTCTTATTAATATAAACATTTTAGATAGTTTGAGTATATGGTACCAGAAGCAAAAACAATCAGAGACATCTAATTTCTCTATTGTCCAGTGTTTTGATCCTCCCTTATTAGGAAGAATAACCTCTTATTAAGCTGAAAATCTTTAAAGACTGTTATATGCAACAATATTGAATTTTTTAAAAGTATTAATTAAATTTATCTGTGCATAACATTTAATACCTAGAAGTTTAATGTAAGAACACATAAATCCCTTGCTGCCCATGAATTTTATAACTTATGACAAAATGATTATTGGCACTTATAAACAGCAAACAAAAGGCAGATTTTTAAAAACTTAATAAATATTAAAAGTTTTCTAAGCAAATATGTTGATAGAAAGGCAAAATGATGAACATATAATATCATTTCTGTAGTGAGGTTTGGTTATTAAATCTTATTCAGAAATGACAGTGGCCAATTATTGGGAATAATTAATGGGAATAGGGAATATACTGAAAAAATGCACATCTCATATGCAACTAGAGACAAAGGAAGGAATGAAAAACTTCATTGGAAATAAGGAAAAGAAAGACTAATGTCAGCAAGCAATAATCTAGTAAAAAGTATAGAAGAGGGAGGCCTGCGAAAATGCAAATATAAATTTCTCTGAAAAAGTAAGAGTGAGAAAGTTTGAAATGTGCAGCAGCCCAGGTAAGGAAACATAGGCTAGGTAAAGCGAACTGTGTGTCTATATATAGCAGGGAAAAATTAAATGTAACTTTTAACAAATAAGATTTCATATAGGCCGGGCGCGGTGGCTCACGCCTGTAATCATAGTCCTCTGGAAGGCCTAGGCGGGTGGATCGCTCAAGGTCAGGAGTTCAAGACCAGCCTGAGCTAGACCCTGTCTCTACTAAAAATAGAAATAAAAATTATCTGGACAACTAAAAATATTTATAGAAAAAAAATTAGCTGGGCATGGTGGCGCATGCCTGTAGTCCCAGCTACTCGGGAGGCTGAGGCAGTGGGATAGCTTAAGCCCAGGAGTTTGAGGTTGCTGTGAACTAGGCTGACGCCACGGCACTCACTCTAGCCCGGGCAACAAAGTGAGACTCTGTCTCAAAAAAAAAAGACCATTCCCCAGACGGTGCGCAACGCACTCATCATGTAGGCATACACCCAACCCCTCCCCCCACCCCCATCTCAATCTGATATCTAATTGGTACCCTTCCCCGATGTGCATTTAGGTGATGATCAGGGAAACCAAGAGGTATGACTACATGGTGAGTACCAGGCGAACTGTCTGGTGAATGGACACGCCTGAGGTTCTGACTCGGGGGGATGGGCAGGACATGGACATTGTATAAAACTTGAACTTATGTACCCCCATGATGAGCTGAAATAAAAAAAAATAAAAATAAAAAAAAATAAAAATAAACTTTTTGTCAAAAAAAAAAAAGACAGAATAAAAATTAAGTGTTCAACTGTGTGGGGTACCATGTCTCAGGAATGACAAAAAATAATAATAATAATGGGGACTAGTTGTGGAAGACTTCAAGGAAGGGATAGAACATTAGCCTCAATAAGAAGACAGGATATGAAATGGTACAAAAAGAAAAGCTGTCAAATGAAACAAAAGCAATTTATGTAACCAAAATGTTTGTGCCCCTGTAATATTCTGAAATAAAATTAAAGAAAAAAGAAAAAAAAAAGACTTCATATAGAGTAATTCTCTGACATTCTTATGGCATTTATTTTTAGCTGATAACATGGCATCTGTACATAAAGAAAGACAGATGTGGTCAAAGAAGTGAACAGCAGAAACACCTTTCAAAGGAATATTAAGAAAAAACAAAAGCAGAAGTTGTAGCGGGAAAATTAAGAGGAATTTATGATGCTGAATTAAAAAATGTGAAGGCTCTAGTGACAGAAAATTCCAACAACTGATTCTATGTGTAAAGACTGTGATGAGGCCAAAATCACAACCTTTTACTTTAAAAATCAAACATATGGTGGCATAGAAAGAATCTTAGTTCCAAAATATTGATAGGCATATGGATTGACAGAATTTTTAAAATAAAAAGTATATGAAGAATAATGACTCCAACTCTAACATATAACTTCTAGTTTGAATCCAGCAAAGTGATAGAACTTTAATCTCCATTTTTTAGTTGTAGTAGCTGTGAAGCCACTTGAGACAATAAAAATGCTTAAATCTAAAAATAACAACAGTGTAAGAGTTTTCAGATTGCACTTGTTCCTAGGAGAAAAATAATAAATACTTTGATGGTATATCATATTGTTTAAATAAAACCAACTTACAAGAATACTGAAATGCAATATTTTTGAATAGCTAATCTATAGGAAAATAATTATTTCTTCTAAAAATCAGTAAGTGAATCAATTGGAAAATTGGAAGGTTTCTCCTTTTCCAGTGTCACCCTTTGGGGGGACAAATCATTATAACTCTTGCTTAGAATGATTACCTTTTTCTAGTGAGGAGAAGACCTTTCAGCAACCCGTTCTTTAGCCACATACATATAGGTCATATATATCTATAATGCATCTTTCTTCTTTCTTTTATAATTGAATAACAGATATAAAATTCATTTTTTCTGTACTTACAAAAGTAATGGATTTTTCTGTGCATAAAACCAACGGGAAAGACAATTTTGTAATGTGTAATAGTATCACAAAGGTGATGTACTGCTGTGCTGATTTTAGTCTTGAAGCAGATAAACTCAAATTATAGCTTAACCTTTGGTCACAGGAACTATTCCATTTTGAAAACATTTGTTGTAAAAATAAAATAGATAATTGATTCTAATTGCATAAAGAGAGGCTCTGATGTAGTTGCGCTCACTGGAGAGTAAACCCCTAGATGGTGGAAAACATGTCAAAAATCACATACATAGACATGCTTTGATATATACAAATAAACACGCTGTGTGACCTAATGTATGCAGAAGTTAATTTGAATATAAAGTATGCAACAAACTAAGTATATTAATAGGGTGGATATAAATCCACCAACGAACTCATGCCTTTCATTACAGACAAGTTTTCTATGATATTTATGACAATAAAATTAATTTTGCTTAAATATAAAATAACAGGAACAGCCATACATAATCTAAATATCCCTCATATACAAACACATAAACATATATATCATATGACAAAATAATTTTGTATGAACACATAACCAAATCAGTACATAAAATATAACACAACTTCATTAATTTGCAATAAACATTACATTTAACTATCTGACACTAGCAAATATGAATACGAGGTTTGTATAAGACAAAGTAACTATATTCCTTAGAATGTGGAGTCTAGCTTAGGAAAACCTGGTTTCAGATACAGACTTCACCAATTAAAATGTATAGAATTTTGACATTTTTACTTAACCTCCCTTTGTCTCAGTTTCCTTGTCTGTAAAATTAAAAAAGAAATTACATATCTAATAGAGTTACTGTTAATAAGATCAGATGTGCTTTAATGCTGTGCATCTATATATAGCAGGAGAAAATTAACTGTAAGTTTTAAAAAATGAGATTCCATATAAAATAATTCTCTGAAATTCTTATGGCATTTATTTTTAGCTAATAATAAAATCATCAACATATAGTATTAAAAGTGCATGGGCTTTGGAGACAGAAAAGTCCACAGACTAATCTTGGCTTTTTCTACTTATTTAGTTATGGACAAATTATTTAACCTCTTATTCTTAGTTTTCTCATGTACAAACTGTGGATAAAAGTATTCATTTTGAAAAATTTTTGAGAAATTTAAAATGAAATAATAGAAACAAAAAGTACCTGGAATGGATGCTCAATAAATTTGCTTTTGTTTTATATACATGTAATCATTACCCTGCTAGCTTGAAAAGCATCTTGAGAGTTAAAATAATTTTTTTTTTGAGATAGGTCATGCCTTATTGCTCAGGCTGGAGTACAGTGGCCTGATCATAGTTCACTGCAGCCTCGAACGCCTGGGCTCAAGCAATCCACCTGCTTCAGCCTCCTATGTAGTTATGACTACAGGAAGGCACCACCAGGCCTGGCTAATTTTTTTTTTTTCTTAGAGACAGGGTCTCACTATATTGCCCAGGAGGGTCTTGAACTCCTGGCCTCAAGCAATCCTCCTGCCTCAGCCTCTCAAAGTGCTGGGATTACAGGTATGAGCCACCACAGCTGGCCAAAATAATCTTTTATACATTTCTCTATTATGCACTGTGTTTGCTGCAAAAAGAAGTGGAGAAAAGTGCCCTGGGATTATGAGATGCTTCTCCAACTATTTGTTTGTCACAGAATTCCTCGTGAAGAAGAATGGGAACTATTTTTAATAAGAAAACCTAATTTAAAAGTTACCAGATATTCATGGTTTCACAATAGCAAGGATTCTTCTCACCTAACATCCTTTTAAAAAAAAAATTTTTGAGAGGAGGGGAGGGAGGCCACCAGAATATCCCTTTTGTCACACAAGTATAGAACAAATAGTCTTTCCTTGTCTGGAAAAGTTTAAACAATGGTGAAATAATCCAAAGTAAATTCTTTACCTTAGAATCTAATCCTGTATTTAATAAAGTAAATGTTATCTTAGGAGTGCAGCAACTTCTAGGTGAGCTAGAAATCTTCAGATCATTTGGTAAGGGTTGGGATTGCCCTTCCCCTTTTTTCCTCTACAGGTCTTCTGCCTATCTGAGGCTCCAAGTTTGCCAGGAGCTAGAAATGCTTTGCTTTCTCATGGTGGGGCTGGAAAGGCTGCGCCTCTATGCACAGAGGGACCCCATATTTTGTGCGAGTCTAACAAGATTGTTCAAAGTAACCTGAGAACGGAGACTAGAGGTTGCACCAAGAAGCTATCAAGACAAATCTGTAGAACAGCTGAGTTGAGCACTCACAAGTAACTTTGAGAGTGATTCCTCAAATACTATGAGAATATTTAAGTCTTTCCTGCTACACAGGATGGAGTGATTGAATATAGAATGTTTTAGGTCCCTGTGAATCAGTACTGAATGCGGTGCCAAGATATAAAAATAAACAAAGAAGTTACAACATAGTGAAATGGGAGCAAGGAAATAGGAAAAGAAAGAACCCACGGAATCAAGTGACTTGAATAATGAGTAGTTCTATGGTAGTGGCATCATATATAAAGTGCCGGAGGAATGCAGAGGTGGTAGGGATAAATCCTACCTGACTGCAATCAGGGAGGACTTCAAAGCAGAGGTGATTTTTAAGCAGGGCTTTGGAGGTCAAAGTGATAAAGAGAAGGTAGAGAGAAGTGGCAAGCTTTTCTAGTATCAAAAATAAATACACATTTATGAAAGGGCATGATGTATTCAGGAAATGATGAGTAGTTCAGTGCCAGCAGTATATAGCCAACAAATCAGAGGTGACATAACTGAAAATAAACGGAGCAGAGTGCTGAAAAATGGTGACTTAACAAAGTATGTATTTTGAAACCAAGAACTCATGGTGAGATGCAAGTCTTAGACACAAATTGCCTAAGAAACTTATAACAGCAACCCTCTGGAGATCCCAACTCATTCTTCTACTGAACAGGAAGAAATAGGATGCTTTATCTAGAATTCCAATGTGACTCTAAATTTGAAATCTGCATCAGTAGCAGAAACCATGAGTGGATTTTTCAGGGACCTGGACATTAAATATTGTAATTTTAGTTCCTGCAATGCAATAAGTTAGTAAATAATTATAAAACAGAATTCAAAATTTACAAATTGGAGTCATCTATATAATAATATCCAATTGTAAACCCAAATAAACTAACTTCTAGGAACCAAAATAACAAATGCCTAGATTTTTCTTTATTGATTTTCCTACTAAAATGACCACCTGTTTTGGTAGTACAAAGATAGTCACTGTGCTAAAATGTATTTGTAATCGAAAAATCAACATTCATAGCACTTTTACTATCATTAACAGACATGTACAAAGCAGCAAAAAAATCTGAGCTGCCTGACACACACATGTCCAGCTGAGGTTGGACAAAGTGACACTCTGCCTTGTTTCAGGTCTCATACGGTAAACAAATATCCCAGTCAAGGTCTATTTAGTGCCATATTTGTGCTTTTTGTTAGTGATTTAATCATGTAAAATAGGCCCCAAGTGTTGTACTGAGGTGCTGACTATTGTTCCTAAGTATAATAAAGTTGTGATGTGCCTTACGGAGAAAATATGTGTGTTAGTTAAATGAGCTTTGTTCAGGCATGAGCTAGAGTGATGTTAGCTATGAAGTCAATGTTAATGAATCAAAAACATGTTAAATAAGTTGTTTTTAAACAGAAACACACGTGAACATAAAATGAGGTTATGTATTGATCAGTTGATGAAAATGTTGTGACCAATGGTTCAATATTCACTAATTCAGTGTTTGTAGTCACTATGGCACATAACCACCATAAGTAATGAGAATTGACTGTGTGTGTGTGTGTGTGTGTGTGTGTGTGTGTGGAGTTACCTTCTTTTTTATCATACAAACTACAGAAAGTAAAACTCAAAAATTTGTATAGTTGGTGGGAATGCACGGAATACCCTAGTTTAGAATATAATCCTTCATGCAACAGTATGGTTGATATTGTTATTAATCATATGATTTCATCAATTAAAAATGGTTGAATAATGGAGGTCTAATGGGAAGAATATAAACCTAGGAACCAAATAAGCCTAAATTTAAATATTAACTGAACCCCTTACAAGTTGTGTGGGTTTTGGAAGTACTTAAGCTTTATGTCCCTCAGATTCCTCTTCTATAAAATGGGTACTCATGAATATTAAATTACATAAACTAGGAAGTATGCCTAACAAAATGCCCAAATCATTTCACTTAATGAATATTAGTTTTCTTCCATTCTCTATTAAATTCCCAGAGAACTTCCTATAAAATTCCCAGAGGAGAAATTTAAACAATTTAAGCCTCATGGAGTTTGGGGAAAAAAATCACCATGAAGACAGCAATGGTCACCTGGATTGACATTGTTTAGCATAAGGAAGGTGAAATATAGGTACCTCGCAGACAAAAATATTATCAGAATTTTGTGGCAAATGTTAAAGGTGATGCTTATTATTTCTGGACCACTTTTCTTTTCTTTCAGAATTAAGCAGTAATGCATGAGAGACATTAAGCAAATAGCTATCTATATAATCATGGCATATAGGACATCAAAAACAGCATTACTTTATCATTTTCATGATAGTTACAGTAGAATATTGCAGCCAGGCCTCAGAAAACACACAGCTATTTATAATAATGAGGCAGACAGTAAATTACAAATAAAAATGTTTTTCTGATTTGATAGACATACTTTATCAACTACCAACACACTCTCTTTCCAGATTTACAATGTGGTCACCTGTTTATTCACTCATTCATCAAGAACTTATATAAGTACCTACTATATACCAGTCCTAGGCTAGGTTCTAGGGTCACAAAGATGAGTAAGATATAGCTCTTAGCCTCAAACTTCCATTAAGTCAAAGAGTCACAGTCATTTTATACAAAACTACATCTAGCTTTATAATACAATATCATAGGCTTGCTCATCCAATAGAACTATGTGAAAATTGCTCAGTGGAGATTGCTCAGGTGGTTCAGCGCACTGCAGGTCTATGGTCCATAGACTCCCCATGCTGTCTGAAAGAAGCAAAGAGCAAAGGTACATATATGACACCTTCCTTAGCCAAAGACAGCTCAGGCAGAGCAGAATGATAAGACATTTTACCTAACAGAGATGTTTACAGTTATATTTGTCAATGAAAAGAATTTTTAAATGATTATATAAAAGATAAGCCTATTTTATTACCTATGATAATGTCTTTTAAACTACTATGACCACATCCTACAGAAAGAAAAAAAGTTGTTATTGGAAACTCAAACATATAAATGAAAGCTTCACAGAACATTCATCTATAATAAATAGAATGGAATTTTATATTTTATTCTGTTCTATTCTTTTGGGTTCTGCTTTGCTCTATTCTACTTATTCTGTTACGTTATATTTTTTTAAAAATTCTAGTTGCAACGTACTAAATTGATTTTATAAACCACTAATGGAACAGGAGTTTTCAGTTTGAAAAAGTACTACTAATATGTTGCACCTACACCACCATGGAGTATTCCTCAGTTATAAGAAATAACGGTGATGTAGAATCTCTTTTGTTTTCCTGGAGAGAGTGGGAACCCATTCTATTAAGTGAAGTATCCCAAGAATGGAAAAATAAGCACCACATGTACTCACCAGCAAATTGGTTTCCCTGATCATCACCTAAGTGCACACATGGGAATAACACCAATTGGGTGTCGGGCAGAGGTGGGAGGTGGGGTGGGGGGAGGGGAAGGGTGTATACCTACATGATGAGTGCGATGTGCACCATCTGGGGAATGGACACGCTTGAAGCTCTGACTCAGGGGCATGGGGGGAGACATGGGCAATATACATAACCTGAACTTTTGTACCCCCATAAGAAGCTGAAATAAAAAAAAAAAAAGTTCGAGTACACACAAAGCCTTGCGTAATAACAAAGCCTGGGCCAAACTCATGTATTTTGGCCCCTGCTGCAACCTGACTGAGCTGATAAGGGGAATAGGACAGTGGCTTCATGACAGTCTGAAAGCTCTAAGAACTGTGAGGCAAAATATAGCAGCATGTACAGGGGCAAAAACAAAACAGTTTTCTGGGTCCAGGAGATACACAAGGAAGGAGTACTAGTATTCAAGAACCAACTCTAGTGCAAAAGGTCAACAATTATTAATAAAAGTAAAAAGTAGATTAAAGAAGTAAAAAGAAAGGGCAGCAATTCAGTTTCCTTCTCACTGCTCCCACTGTCCCTGTAAGCTTGACCCCCTACTACTCTCCACCTTCTGTGTGCCAGTTAGAGAATGGCGTGGTCTCCTTAAAGTTGTCACTACAGCTCCCAACTCATGCACACAGCAGAGGCCTTGGTTTGAGTTCCTACAGAAGGAAAATGCACCGGAATTTAATACATCTGGTTTGGCTGGGGATTGCACTGGTTGGACCCTTTGAGACAATGTAATAATGCACATGGCTTTCACTGCCAAGGTATAATTGGTGTTGGTCATGTTTGTATTCTCTGTCCCTTAGGTGTCAGAGGAGATTCTCCCATTTAGGGATGGCCACATGATGAAAGGTGATAGAGAGACCTATAGTTAACCTCCCATTTACCCCATTCCACTATCCTGACCTCTTTCAGATTCTCTAGCAAAAGAAATATAGAAACTTGAAGAGGAGAAAGGGAAACAATAGTTTTAATCAAAAACTCTGGTGTCTGCCAGAGAACTCAGAAAGACCATTTCCAGTAACATAGTGCCACCTGCCTGACATAGCCACTGTATATCTGCTATTATGCTCTCCTAACACCTGACACATGGGGGACCCTTGTGACTCTCTGGCCTGGCATTCCCCTTTGAAGGTAGGCCAACTTGGGCTTGATTAACTGTTAGTATGAAGTCAGCAAGAGTCTTAATAGGCTTCACTAGTCAAACGGAAATGGTACATTAAAAAGCCAGCTACCCTGGACCTAGTGACATCTCAGTTGTACATGAAGAAGGGGTGACTACCCCTCTGGGGAAAACTATCTCCCAAAATATACCACACAAAGTAAAGCTGCTATCTCAATGGGTCCCTCAGTTTGTAGAGGTTCCCCTAAATGCCTGGAACTGCTTCTCTGATACTTTGGCTAAATTGAAACCTTATGATGTTCCTTAGACTGGTGCTGCTTAGTCACTCAGCTCAGTGGGCATAACTCAAGGTAGTCCTATATAGCTAACCAAAACTCCACCTTATGAACTTGGTACATTGTTACTAGATGTCAGACTATTGACAATTGCCCAGCTGTTTGGTACTGGGGCTCATACCTGTCATCCCAGCACTTTGGGAGGCCAAGGCAGGAGGATTGCTTGGGGCCAGGAGTTCAAGACTAACCTGGGCATCATAGCAAGACCCTGTCTCTACAAAAATTTTTTTAAAAAATAGCTGGCTGTGGTGGCATGTGCCTGTAGTCCCAGCTACTTGGGAAGCTGAACCAGAAGGATCATTTGATTACAGGAGTTTGAAGCTGCAGTGAGCTATGATCATGCCACTGCATTCCAACCTGGGGCAACAAAGTGAAATACCATCTCTATTAAAAAACAAAAACAAAAACACCAACACCACAGATTTTCATTTTAAAGATGCTTCCTTTTAGGGATGAGAACTATGGGGAAAAAATTTTGGCAGCTGATCAGACAATCTGGGTTACTCCTGTAGAAGCTCACATTAAGGCACTGTTCACTGATGAGATTAATTTGAATCAAGATGCTGATCAAGCCTGCCCCAGCCAGATCACCACTATTGCTACCTGGATCCATAACCGTAGCAGTCACGGCATTTGGACCAAAAAGAGATGACAGACAGAAGATCAGAATTCTCTCTGTCATGGTAGTGCATCCACCATCCTAAGCGGGACACACAATAAGGACTCCATGTTTCTGATGCAGAAGCTGTCACTGGGCGCCAGACTTGCAACACCTGCCAAAAGCTGCTGCACTGGTACAGTGGCCAAGGAGGCCACATTTCACATGGTGTTTGTCAAGAACTGTGAAACAGTCTCATGTGAAAGGTAATCAGTTAGCCGGTTTCCTAAACTTTAATTTCCATAGGGTGATGTCAAGAGGGCCAAGTGACAACTGCAGACACGGTGGCTTGTGCTAAAGGAGGAGATCACTGAGCTTAGGGAACCAGGAGCTTTTGTCTTGGGAAATAAGCTTGTCTGATCTTTATCCCAGAAGGATATATTGTCTTTATTATAAGAGACAGTTATAACAAACCTGCTCTCTACTCCAAAGGAAAGCTGTAGCTCTATCTTCCAAAACTGTTCACTACGTATTCTTAAACAGATATTCTCAAACAAAGGAGCAGATAGTGCCTCTGCTCACAAGATGTGTAGAAACTTGAGAGCACCATGGAGGATTGTCTCCCAACAGCACTGACTCCACCTGCCCTTGGCAAATTGACTATATTGATCTTTTGTCTCCCTCCCAGGGCTACTGCTGTTGGTGCTTCACTGCTGTTGACACATTTTTAGATTACAATGGCACTGTTTCTGTCTAATCAGCCAACTTTAGCCACATTGTTGTGGCCCTTGGAACTTAACTATGTTGTATTTTTCAGCTTTATGGACCACCTACAGTCTGCCAATACTGCATTTTTTATTGCAAAGTTCACCCACAATGGGCTGAAAGCCAAGTTAATTGATGAACTGTCCATGCTTCTACCTTCTGTAGGTATCTGGATTGTAGGTACCCTCCTCTAAAGGCAATTCAGAAAGATTTCTGATCCTATTTCCTATCATCTCTTTTTGGTCCACACACCTTAGTAGGACAATCTGGTCACTGATTACAGCTGTCCCAGAGAGAGCTTATCTCTTTTTGATCATTTCCTGGATAATGATCAGGATGAAAAGGACGAGGGTTATATAGACCTATTTTAAAAATTTTGGATTCTACTCTGACCATTCCTAGATATAATGCATTTTATTTTATCCTAACAGGAATCCCCAGCCAACCTGGTTGGTATACCTTTCAGGTGGCAACTCACTTATGAAGAAACCTAGGAAATTCAGATTTAATTGTAGTTTCGTCCCCTGTATATTCTAGTTGGATTAACATAATCCTAGGTCATGAGTAGACTGGCGAACAGTATACTCAACCAAGTAGTCATTCTACAGTTGCCCATGTGTGCTAGTGGGGAATACGGTATATATCTATTTTGTATAAAAGTTTTCTTCTATTCCCTTCTTGCCCTTTCAAATGAAAGGTCTTGGTGAAACCAGGGGATGTTTGGAGAGGAGATGAAGTTACAGTACTGGAATGTGACACACCAAGTTTGTGGTTGTGGAGTACAAGCACCTTAGACCCTGGGAGGTAGAAGGGAAAGAACAATTACTGCTCTTTCACCTTCAGATCTAGCATCATAACCCAACAAAATCATCACTGTCCATTTAAGTAAAGCAGCTCCTGCAGCTGGCAATCTGACTTTCTTCTCAGTTTGTCATCCTATCCACATGCCATGAAAGCAGAAACACTAATATGAACATGATCAGATTGGAACTGTTCTGTGGTGCTTGATGTCATCACTGGCAACTCCCAAACATCGCTTCCCCACCCCTATCGCCAATATATATACAAACACATGGACTAATCCAATGGTATTTAAATATGTCTGATATAAATTCCTCTTTTTCTCAATGCCCAATAGGCCTTGGTTTATGGAATATATGGCAATCAAACTTGCAGCTATTCAGTGACTCTGCTCAAGTTACTTAATGAAATTAATGTATAAAGGCGATTCAAATAAAGCTTAGCAACAAATTTCAAAGAGAAGTTATGTGCCTCTTAGAGTTACACATTTGTATGTGAGGAAGAAAGGACCATAGAACGTGTCTACTAGGGGTTCCTTTTTAGCTCACCTGTTTCCCCCGTAACTATTGGTAATGACACTAATGATCAACATATCCACCTAAACTCTTTGTGTGGGTCATAGTGGATAACTAATTGGCCTTAGACTATATCTTGCCTGGCTAAAATAAGGCCTGCTAGTCTCTCCTGGCACTTATTTAAAATTGGTTAAGTTCAGGACCCGGGGGGGCATAAATGAGGTCAATACTTACAGGTTGCCTTAATCCTGCTGCTTAAAATCCTATTAATAGTAGCCTTAGTTAAATGCTTTATTAGACAAACTGAATGTTTTGATCACAACCTCTGTAAATCAGATTAATCAGAGTGACCAACAAGGTAGTTAACTCGAAAATTCTCCAAAAACCAAGACAGCACATGTAGTAAGCAGAATAGTGACCTCCCAAAGATGTCCACATCTTAATCCCTGGGAACCTGTGAAAATGTTACATTGCAAAGGGGAATTAAGGTTGAAGATTGAATTAAGATTAATGATCAGCTGACCTTAAAATAGATTATGCTGGATTATCCGATGGGCCACTGTAATCACAAGAGTCCTTAAATATGGAAGAGGGAGGCAGAAGAGTCAATGTCAGAGTGATGTGATGTGAGAAAGACTTGATCAGTCATTGCTGGCTTTGGAGATGGAAGGAGCCTCCAACAAGGGAATGCTGGCAGGCTTTAGAAGCTGGAAAAGGCTAGAAAATAGATTTTCCCCTAGTGCCTCCAGAAAGGAACATGACCCCACTGAACCTAGGCTTTAACCCAGTGAAATCCATTTCACACTATTAACTTCAAGAACGATAAAATAGTAAATTTATGTTGTCTTAAACCACTAAGTTTGTGGTAATTTGTTAGAGCAGTAATAAGAAACTAACACAGTGTAGGGTTCAGGAGTGGAGAAAACATCTTCCATGACCCTCTGATGCTCCTAAACCTCTTGTTAGATGCATCAAGAAACAGACTCCATCCTATATTCATCTGGTATATTTCTTAGGGTTGTGTTTGCAGTGAGCAACTTTAAGGGATGAAATATTATATCTCTTTGGGACAAACAGCAGGCTTGCTTATTGCTTTTTATAAAAGTGGCAGATTTCCTTAGCTCAGTGTTCCATGCTGCACACTGTGCACAGCATCCATCTGAGCTATACTGCATTGCCCCTGTGGCATTTGTGGGCAAAGAAAAATAATGCAAACATACAGATGCTCATGCTACTTACTATGCTGTAACTAACAAGAGTCCTTTGTCTCTGACCTAAGAGCTTCATGTCTTTTGCCAGAATCCATGAAACAGTAATAGATTGACTTCTTAGACTTTTTGTGTGTAAGTAGCGTAAAATCAAATACCAGACCTGACACACTTCACTAATCTAATGGAACACTGTGCATCCTATTACTTTAATATGTAAATTCCACTCTCCAAATCATCACAGATTAGGGGTAGAGCTAAAAGTGATGGCTTAAATTATTTGTCATGAAGACAAACATTAGTTTGGATACACTGTAAAAAAAAAGCATAATTGTTTTCTTACTACTCTCTCCTTGTGCCCAAGAGTCAGTACATGTAAGTGGTTGAGACTAACTAACAAGAATTCAAGTCTGGTTCTTCTTATTAGCTACATGACCTTGGGCAAGTTATGTAACTCAACTGTAAAGATGGGAATAGCAGTACCTACATCATAAGGTTGGTGAGATATTAAATGAGTTAGTATGTGTTAAGTGATTGGAATACCTGGTAAATTTTAAATTTTAATTTTTTTTAAGATTATTAACTGAATTCAATGAGATTCAGTCAGGACTGGTAAGGATCCAAGGGGTTAGTGGGAAAGAAGAAACAATTCCCCTTCTAGTTCCAAACGTCTTATTGCAGCAATTTGCGCACAAATGAATAAAGACTGGATATGATACAAAATAATGTTTTCATAAGATTTACTTTATAGGAGTATATAAAATATTGCAAATCATATTTTCAATAAGTCATTCAAGATGGATCTCAAAAGCAGAATTTATTCAAGAAATCTACCTCTGTATTTCTGTTAAAGTGTATTCAGTGCATTTGAGTAAAAGAAATTTGATTAACATTATAATTTAATTTACTTAAAGGAGATGTAATACTCAAACTATTGTTATAAGGAGATTTATTCGCAGAAGTAAATAAAATAATTATGAAGCTGATGAAATGACTATATAAGCCATTTTACAAGAGGGATATATTTTTCCTTCTTTTCAATGAACGTTTAAAGCTCTCTTTCAAGCTCTTGGTAAATCTATTGATCTGTGAAACACAGTGCACTCCAGGGAGGCAATTCAGTTGACGTTTTATATCAAATGATGAGATGAATAATGATCATACCATTTGGTAATTAAACGTCTTACAAACCTTTTAAATAACGGAACGTCAAAAAAGTCAAATGAGGTCAAGCATATTGTATTTTTTCATTCTCATACTAATGATATAAACAATAACCTTAAAAAGTATCCAGTATAAGAGGGCATAGTAAAAATTAAATAAAATACATAAAGATAAAATATATATAAATATTTGGCTGTATATGTAATGTGTTTTTTTCAGCACACAGAATTGCTTTCTATTCTTAAATGTTGTGATTTTAAAGTTGATACAGAAATATTTCAAACCACTTTTTTCATTGTGCAAACGTGGAAATATAAACTAGTATCAGTAAAGATAAAGTATAACGAAGAGAACAAGGATTATAAAGAAAATAAGTCATTTGAATCTCACTTTATGAAAGTTTCACATATACTTTCTATTTTAACATAAAAATGTAGGATACTTTTAAGAAAATTTAAACATTTTATTTCTTCTGCAGTCTAGCACTAAGCCTTCCCTCACACACTAACATTCTCCAAGTGATTAATCATTAAAGAGTTTAAGATGTAAAAATTAGAAACCCATATTAATTAAAGAGCTTTAGAAGCTAGAGTATTTGTTATTTTGTTTGCTAAAGGCTACTTTCTTGACCATAAATACTAGGTCACTTACGTTACAATATCACGAGCAAACAATTCTACAGTGAGAGAGTTAAACTTTTTAAAGTAGGTCCACATACCTATTTGTTATTATATAGACTACAATGTAGGATATATTATCTAATTATAATTGCATTTAAAGTCCTTCTGTTAGTCACCATATTAATTTTAATCATTACATTTAAAAAATATTAAACAGAGTTTTATAAAGGTATGTAATACATTTACAACAAAGCCTACAGATATAAAATGTGAAATAATAAATAATTGAGTAAAATATCTTATGTTTCATTCTTGGAGCATCACTTTATGCTATCAGTGTTCTATTTTATTCTATTTTAATTAAATTAGCTTACTTTGTAAGTTATAAATCATAATAGGTCACAAAGTTTTCAAATGACCAACAATTAAACAGTGAAAAAATAAGATAACTTGTCTAAACAGTTGAGATTAAAAGTACATTATCAATAAGATTTAAAAAAGAGAGACTAGTTTCAGGTTTCTAAGGCATACAATAAATATGAAAGAGGACACTGATTAAAAAAGCATGAGGAGTAAAAATCAGTTTAGTTTCTGTAAAAGATTAACTAGTAAAAAATGTAAAAAAAAAAAAAGATCTACAAAGAAAAGTGGTAGGGACAATGGTTTCTAGAGAGCATGGAAGATGAATACTTCTATGGAAGTCATTCTCTGCTCCAGTGCTTTGGTCAAGCAAGCCTTCTACTAACATCCCTCAGTGACTTTCAGATTCACTTTATTAGCTGAGATTTCCTTTTAGAACATCAAAAATTCCTTAATAAATGGCTCCTGTTTCCCAAACATGTCTTAAAATCTTCCCAAATGTAAATATTGTTGCCTTCAATCATACTTTCTTATATGTGTATAGGATTTTTTCATGATCAAGTTCAGTGAGAATTCCAAGCAGCTCAATTTTATCCTTCAAAAATCATTTTAAGTTCCACATTATCTGTGACAATTAGTCATTTAACAATAAACGACATGGGGTTTTATTTCCACTATTCATAATTTTATTAGTTACCTATTGCTGCATAACAAATTATTACAAACTTAGTAGCATAAAGGAACATGCATTTATTATCCTACAATTTCTGTGACTCAGGTATCTGGGCACGGCTTAGCTGGATCATCTGCTCAGGCTCTCACCAGGCTGCAATTGAGGTGCAATCTGGGCTGTGTTCTTTCTTGAATCAGGGCCCTCTTCCAAGCTCACGTGGATATTAGTAGGATTCATTCTTAGATTTGTAGGACTGAGGTCTCCATTTTTTTTTTTTTTTTGTGGCTCTAGGCTGGGGGCTGTCTGAGTTCTTGAGAGGCTGCTTGCAGTTCCTTGCCACAAGGCTATTTCACAGGTCCTCTCAAAACATAGCCACTTGCTTCTTCAAGTCCATCGGGATAATCACTTGTTTCAGGCTACTGAGACAGACGGGTTAGATGTGTTTCCTTAAGACAGCAGATACTAGGCTTGTGGATTTTTATCCACTCTGCCAGTCTGTGTCTCTTCAGAGGGCAGTTTAAGCCATTCACATTTATTGAGAGGATTGAAATTTGAGGTAGGTTTCCATTCATACTCCATGAATATGTACAATTATTATGTATCAATAAAAAATATTTTAAAAAGACAGAGTCTCATATAGCATACTTACAGGAATGACTACCCCATCACCTTTGTAATATTCTACTGGCTAGAAACAAGTCATACGTTCTGCCCTCACTCAAGGAGAGGGAATTATACAAAGATTTGGCTCATTGCGGAATTACCTTTGGGTGTGTCTACCATAATAATTTATACATTAAAGTTATAGATTCTGAAACCAGACTGCTGCAGTTTAAATACTATCTCTACCATTACTATGTCTCTGTTTTTTCATCTTAAAATGGAATAAATGACAGTACTACCTCCTCTAAAAGTTGTTGTGAAGATTAAATGAATTAATATTATTAAACTGCCTTTAAACTGCAAAATATCAGGCAAGTAGGAACTTCCATATAGTATTACATTAAGTAAATGAATATTTGTTCATCTATATACATTTTTAAAACCCAATGGTTTTATCATCAAAATTTCATACACTGTGACTATAAAGATGTATACTGTCATTTCTCTGAATGATTCATATTCATATTTGCATATGTGTAAATGGATATACTACCAACCACTGCTATAAAAATTCTTAAAGAGCACTCAAATTAGTTAACAAAGATCAAAATACGGAATTACATGCAAGAGAGCAGTCAATAAATATTGTTAAGTAATCATAATCATAATTACAATCTAGCAGTTAAAATTCAATAGGAGTAAATTATGGGTTGACTTCTGCTAATCACCAGCCTAAGAGATTTATTTCTGCTTTTTATCATACCAGTCACTAATGTTCAACTTCTCAAATTTTGCCCTGTAGTGTTGGGTAATACCCCTACCATTTTAATTACCTTCCATGAGCTGACTAAAAAGTAAGGCAGAAGGCCAGAGAGAATTTAGACAAATGACAAGTATTGGAGGTCAGAAGAAATACCTATTCTTTGAGATGCGGACCAGCCATTGAGATGCAAAGGAATCACTCTAAAAAGTTAGTCCTTCTAAACATTCTTAGAGGATTCCTCCACGTTATGCTTACAAGTTAGGAGACTTTATTTTACAGAAATAAAAAAAATGTTATACTTAAAGAAATCACAGAAGTCTAGTGAAAAATACCTTTTTCATTTAAATCATTTTCCATCAATAAATCTCAGATTTGAACTTCAGAGAGATGAACAGATTTGTCCAAGTTCACAGATAGTAGCAGAGACAAAGAAGAGCACAGGTCTCCCACTACCAAAACCAGAGCTGCTCAGTGCAGGCCACGTGGTGATTTAAGGGGAGTTTAGGAAATTTGTGGGAGAATCTTGGTTGTAACAACAATTTGAGACATTGTTAACATGTATGGACAGCAGTTATATTTGGTAGTCATCCCTAATAATGAAGAATGCCATTGCATCTTGTGAGACTTTTTCTAAACATTCATGAAAAGAAAAAACTTGTGACTACACCTAACCTTATTTTACATATAAAATCTAAAATATTTTCCATGTTTTAAAATATACAATGAATTTTTCAGAAGTTTAATGATACTGTATATCAAAGTGATATTTGTTTTGTTCAGAATGTGTCCAGTTTTCAACATTTTGAAAAATAGCTGTAATGACAGATATATCACTCTATTTTTAGTTATCATATTTATGTTTATTCCACAAATATGGCCATTATATGACTACTTTATAAGATCTAAATTAGTCATGCCAATCATTTATAATTTATATTATACTGATTTTTGAAATTATATATCTCAAAACATATATTTAAAAATTTCCTTTCATATTAGTAAAGAAAGAATATAAAAAATAGCTATTTAAAAAGTGGATTTGTGTTTCATGAGGTTAAGAGTACTTGGTCTAGTCAGTCCCTTCTTAGAATTAATTCTAAATTATCTTATACAACAGAAAATAGTGCTTTTCAGGTTTTATAAATGATAGCTTTAAAAGATAAGCCATTTATAAACTAGCTAAAATTTAAGTGTTCTGAAAAGTGTACAGATATCAAGAAAAAAACTCTCTATGGGTGAAAATTACAATTTCTAATGATGCTGGGTTACACAACATCATTGTCTTAATAGATGTCAAAATTCGGAACAGAAACATAAGCACGAATATATTAAATCTTTATTACTAAGAATGCTTGAGTAATAAGGCACCTTGATTAATTACATATAGTAGTAAATTATGTACTAATCAGAGAATTGCAACTAGTTGAGAATTTCTTTCTATTTTTCTTATTTTAGGAAAAAATACATGTTCAATGAACAAAGTTTAAATCTTAACAGAAAATCACTAAATGTATAAATAAGAAAATGAAAATTTTATATAACTCTATCTCCTAGAAATAATCACTGATACATAGTAATTTTCCAATGAATATGCATCTTAAGCAAAATATATGATATTTAAATAGTGTTTAATAACCCACATCATTCACTTATATAAATATTGTTTGTTATTCCATTGTTAGATATACCATAACTTGTTTAACCAGTCTCCTTTCCCACTGTCATCTAGGTTCAATTCTCATCTGTGATATAAGGAAACACATAATCTATGTAACCAATTGCCTAATTTATAGTAGAATGGCAAGCAGTTGAACCAGAGAAACAGCTTTTTTCAGATTAGAAAAAATTGGTAGATTATATCTCTTTTCCATTCCTTCTCAAAATCCCACCAAAAGTGAAGTTGTGTGTGGGTGGGTGTGTGTGTGCGTGCGCACGCGCACGCATTTGTAGCAATAGGTGCTGGAAGAATTGGGATAAGTCTTCCTATAAGAAAACTTGACAGATACTTCAAGCAATATCTCTGTGCCAACCTGAAAGCGTAAATGGCTACTGTGTAATCCTTTGATTTCCTTAAATTATTTTCCGAAGACAAAAGACAAAGAAACCACTTTTCTATTCCTTTAATAACCTTTCTGAACTCTTGGGAGATAAACTCCCATCCTTGTTTTCCCTATTAAAGTGCCTCAGTCCTCTTCTCTAAGCCCATTCTGCATTATGTAAATAGAGATCCCTGTGATGTGAAAGTCTGGTTAGGGTCCAAGTCCTCAAATAATGATTAAAATCAGTATAATAACTAGAACATTCATAGATTCAAATGACCAAAAAAATCTAAATCAAAACATTTAATAGATTAAAAATAGGAAGTTACTGTCTCAGTTGGCCAAGAGGTAGGAAGGGGTCCAGGCTCCAGGTATAATATATTAATTAAACACTAAAGTTATTTATGTATATAAGTTTAGTGAAGTTATTTAGCATTATTTAATATTTATTAACTTAATAATAAAATATAAATAGTCAACTACTGGCAAAGGAATAGAATTAGCATAATTGGTTTTACCTAGTCAGGATCTACTCTTTGGAACTGGGGATAGGGTAGGGTTAGTTTCCCGTGAAGTACATGCTATGTATAGTAATAAATCATAACTGAACAATGTCAGAGCTCTGTTAGCAAAGAAAAAGAGAAGAAAGGAGGATGGAACGAAAACCAGTAGTGTCTGGTTCAAGTAGGGTGACCACACATCCTCACCTAGGACAGTCCCAATATATACCTATTGCTTGGGATATACTAATAAAATAATTTCCTTAAATTATGTTCAGTAGACAAAAGACAAAGAGACCACTTTCCTATTCCTTTAATAACCTTTCTGAACCAATACTACTCACAGAATCCATTTAACTCCCCAAAGCTTGTGGAATGATATATTACATAGTTATCTAGTTATATGGTATATATTTTTATGATTACAGAATTAAGTTCTAGTATATTTTTGTTATATAAGATAACTGCTAAACCTATAGTGAAAATAAAAATAAGGTTTCAGAATGCAGGGTTAGCCTACTAAAATTTTTAAATAATTATAAAACAATCCCTTTCAACTGATGGAAACACTAATTACAAATCATTCTTACTAATTATTTAAGTAGGTTTCATGAGTTCTTACTAATATTTTCATACCTTAGTTCATGTTTCTCTACTTGCAAGTAAAGTGAATTATTTTAAATACGTTCTATAATTCAAAAGTTAATTCATTTACACTATTCTAGCTTCTAAACATTTAACATACACAGTGTGAAACCACACCATAAACCTCTTTATGCTTCAATACATACTGTGAGTTAGGCTACAAGTAGAACCACATGAGAAGGGGAGCTGTTCAATGGCCCTGGATAATAGAGCACGACTCTGGAGCCAGACTGCTATATTTCTGTCACTCATTAATTGTATAACATTGGGTAAATTACTTAACCTTTCTGAGCCCACTTCCTCATCTGTAAAATGAGAATAATAATGATCTGTAACTCGTAGGTATCCACCCCTTAGGCTGTGGGTATTAAATTAGTTGATGTTGGTGGATCACTTAGAAGAGTACTTGGTACTACATTAATGTTAGATGTTATTATTGTTGTTATTGTTATTATTATGATTACTACTATTATTTGAAGTCCAGGGTGCTGACTGAGAGTCCAGACAATAATGCCGAAAGAACACACACTATCCCCAAGTTAATAATGTAAAGAGACAATTAAGTATTTCGAAAAAAAGATTTAAGCATAATTCTGTTTTTCAGAATGTGGCTCTTCTGCTACTGGTTCTCTGATCTGCAATTTGATATATGTTGCTAAGAGTCCAAAATACATTGTTAAAGGAATTAAGTTTTGTCAATATCTCACTGCAATGCTCTCCTAATTTCAAGAAAACTTTTCTTAGCACATGATTTCCTGAGGGCAAATTCACACTCAAAACCAAAATCTCAAAGGAGAAAAATGGTTGGAGTGCATAGTAAATAAGATGTACTTTGGATAGAGGAATGGATTTTAACATTTACTGATCAATCAGAGAAAGATATGTAGAGAATATAACAATGAAAATAAGTATAAAATATAAAGATATTAGAACACTAAAAATATAACATTATTTAATAAATATTGGGTGACTACATTTTCAGCCCCACTACATAAGAAAAAATTGCAATGTTCATTCACAAGAGAACATGAAGCATGTTTATTTCTATTCAGCTTTGCATGCTGCTTAACCCCAAAACTGACCAAACCTTATGGAGAGAAACTAGTCAAACTCATGGTCAAGAACTAAAGTAGTTCTTGATTGATAACGTTACTTAAAAGAGCAAAAGGCAGTGTCAAATATTTCTTTCAGATAGCTCGCTGTTCATGTGAGAATGTAATGTGTGTTTTGTATCTAACTGATGACAGAGTCAGTTGAAAGCACTATAAGGAATAGTTAATAATTGTGAGAACTCATGAACTACTGGGTACTTACAGACAAGAAAAAATTTATTTAGTAGAGATAACTAAAAAGTAAGCATAAATAATCACCTGAGAAATGAATGAAACGTATTAGCAAAATTTTTAAAATTATACACATTCAAGAGGAGTATAAACTGAAATTATCTTGAATTTGGGGAAACTACAAGAGAAATTACAGAAGAAAGTATTAACATAGATTCTTTATAAGTTTGAAGAGAAATAGTCTTTAATTAGCAAGTTTAGAAATTTTCCAACAAAACTCTTTTATTGATCTTTCCTCTGCAAATATTTACCTTTAATCTGACCCAGGCAATCAAATAAGATATCTTCACTTCTCTGCATCATACTTTTAAAATATCTTCACACGAGTGCTCAGACCTTTGTATTTTACAAATTAAATGTGTAAATATATGTTCTTATGGTATCATATGTTATAACTGCATAGGATTCAAGATGCTAAGGTCACTCTAACTTTTTTCTGCCTCTCCCAAGTTATTTAAAATGATAATATATGTAAAAAATATTTTGTAATTATTCTTTGAACAAAAATAACATTTTTATTCAAAAAAGAAAAAAACTTCACTGTATACTTTTCAAAAAAGATTGTTCTCATGTGAACACACAATCTTAATGAATAAAATGCTCAAGATTAAGAGCGTCTTTTAGTAGGCTAGGGTTTATTGTTACGTTCCAACCTAAAGATTCTAGAGTGCACTTTTACAAATCCATTCATTTGTATTGTTTATTCAATTCTCTGAAACTACTGATCCATGCACTTAAATGTCATAAAAAGAGAAAGAAAAAAATCATCACAATATTGTAGTCTCAAAAGTTTTTATTCATATAACTCTCTTGCAGAAGACCCATTGTTTAAAACCAAAAATATGGCAGTTGAGAACCATATCTAACATTTAATTGTACTGCCAAAAATAAATATTTTAGGTACAGTATAACAATATTTACCCCTTGATATACTGAACATAAAAAGTACTCTGTTTCACTGCTTTGCCTTCTTCATGGGCTTAAACCTGCCAAATTATTCCATTTGATTTCAGAGAATTCCCATATGGCAATCTATTTTATTTACTTTATCTTCAATAAAATGCTTCAGTGAGCATTAGCAACTCTGAGACACAAGTTTCAATCAGTCCTCAGGCAAAGGCGTCAATCTATATTAGACCTACTGTGCTGTGAGTTGCAGCTAGAAAGTTGGAATAAGGCACAGCAACAGTGAAAATATGAACCTGGCCTAATAAAGCCACAGTGAAGAGAAAGAAAGCTCTCCCCAGGCTCTCACATGCATTGCTTATACAATACCAGGAGCCAGGTTCAACACATGAAGAGCTCCTTAATAAGGCTGACAACTAAAAGGAGGCTTCAGACTCTAACTTTATTTTACATGACACCTACAGTAATAGTCCTCTGTTCTCCAGCAGACAATAGTAAAAACTTGAATTGCCAACAGTTAAAAATGAAGTTTCATAGTCACCCCTTGGATATCACGTAGAGGGGAAAAAAAACTAAAAACATCCACGCTGCGTGGCATCTCTTTTATAGCATTTTCATACAATTACTAATGTAACAGTAGTTTCAGTGGACCTTTCCTTACAAATTTGTATGACATTTTAAATATAGCTGCTGGATTAGATTTTAACCACAAAACAATCAGTAAGTTTGAGCAACAACTCATTTTGGAAAATGATATCATTAAAGACTAATTCCAAGAAATGTGGGGTAGTACTGTTAGATGCCGTGAAAATGTCTCCCAAAGCACAAACTTTGTAATAAGTGATGCTGGTTCATATTTGATATGGGCTGTAAAAAGCAGATTATTGTAATGGTGCACTTCCCAGCAAATAAGACCATTAAAAAGGTACTTAATGTTCAGTTGAATTGAAAAGCAGGCCAGTTAAAATCCATATTTTGCTATTTTGTATAATAGTATCAAAAATGTTACTAGCGAATAGCTCCAAGCCACAGATTTAAAATTACAAATGTAAACTTTTTTTCATAGGAACAAGTTTCCGTTTTCTTTCTCTTTTTTTAATATAATGCAGCATGTTTGCCCAGATTCTATCATCACATCAATAGGAATGAAATTTGGAATGATGGTTTCATGAGAACTTATAAAAAAATTGCTGCTCTATTACTTCCTGATACATTCTTCTCAACTCACTTTTCTGGAGACTAAATGTATTATTCTTCTAGCAAACTCACCACTTCAAGGTACAGCACTCCAAATATGTGTGTGTATACATATATCTAGATACTTCCATATAACTCTATTATTTACAACTCCATAAAGGACATTAAAGGAGAAGAGAAAACTAGCATGATGAATTAGTAGAATAGATTCTGTAAGTCCAGATCCTGTAACGGTAAGAGTGTTTATTCCAAACAGCTCTTCTACAAAATAATGCATACCAGAAGAGCACCTAGACCTACTCAGCCCCAAATAAGCATGACTCTCCAACACTGCTGTGATTAATGGGCAAGATATAAAAAGTGGCCTGTGCATGTTACAAAATCAGTATTCCAGGTGAATCTAAACATTTCATAGTTTCTTCTCACTTGGCTCAGTATCTTATAAATATACATGCCTATCTCTTTCATTACATTTGCCAGAGAGACCATTTATTTGGTAGACTATTAATCTTTGTACTCCCTCCAAAGCCAAGTACAGTGTTGAAATTTGTGGAAATAATTTTAGGAATAAAAAATCATATAATGTATTAATTACCTATTGTTACATGAAAATATTACTCCTAAACTTAGTAGTTTAGAACAAAAAATATTTATGATTTCACATATTGAGGATCAGGAATCCAGGCATGCTCAGGGTGAGTGATTTAGGTGCAGGGTCTTTCAGGAAGTTTCAAGTTGTTTGGGGGTTCCTCCCTGGCTGCTGAATGGAGAGCTTAGTTTCTCACCACGCTGACCTGTCCATGGCAGCTAGCCTTCCCCAGAGCAATTCACGAGAGAGTGAGTGCACGAGATAGACAGAAATAGAAGCAAGAGAGAAAGAACACCCCAAACAGACATCTTCATATCTTATACAACCTAATCAAAAGCAGCATACCATCACTTGTGCCATATGCTATTGCCACATAGGCCAACCCTGGTAAATATGGGAGAGGAAAACACAACAGTATGAAAACCAGGAGATGGACACCATCAGGGACCTTCTTAGAGGCTGCCTACCATGGCCCATGCTCTGGACCTCAGTGATTCATGTTCTTTCCATATATAGTAAGTTCCAAATGTATAAGTTGCAGTGGCTTCTTATAAGTAATTTAAGAGTTGTTTGAGGTATGTTTCAGATTGCCAAGTCAACATAAGAATGGATAACTTAACAAGACCATCTTTTTTTCTATTTCAGCATATTATGGGGGTACAAATGTTTAGGTTACGTATATTGCCCTTGCCCTCTCCTCCCTCCCCGAGTCAGAGCTTCAAGCATGTCCATCCCCTAGACGGTGTGCATCGCACTCATTATGTATGTATATACCCACCCCCTCCTCCCCCCTCCCATCCTCCCGACACCCGATGTTATTCCTATATGTGCACTTACGTGTTGATCAGTGAAACCAATTTGATGGTGAGTACATGTGGTGCTTATTTTTTCATTCTTGGAATACTTCAGTTAGCAGAATGGGTTCCAGCTCTATCCAGGGAAATACAATAGGTGCGGTATCACCATTGTTTCTTATAGCTGAGTAGTACTCCATGGTACATATATACCACATTTTATTAATCCATTCATGTATTGATGGGCACTTGGGTTGTTTCCACATCTTTGCAATTGTGAACTGTGCTGCTATAAATATTCAGCAAGACCATCTTTTGAAATATGATTCTCAAACTGGATACTGACTATGAGACCACTGTTCTAAATCGAGAAGGTATTTTATATATTCAGTGAATATTTCTTAAGATAGTATCATATGCAAGGCTGCAGGAAATGCATAGCAGAGCAACACACATTCCCTGAACTCTAAGAGTAGCAAGGAAATGAGACTCATGATCATGTACCTGTAACATCAGATTGGGTATGATACTATGCAGGAAAAGTCCTGGACTAACTAAAAAGGACGTAAGAAACAAGAAAAGTACAATGGAAGCAGAAATTTAAATGTGCTTTAAAAATATGAAGAAATGGAAAGAAACAACAGAATGTACATTGACAAAGATGTGGGCATGTGCAAAGAAGTGTAACACATGTATTAATAGTTCAAGGTCTACCTAACAGCATAAAGAAAAAAGGTTGGATATTTGGATTTTGTCAGATTCCGGAGAGTATTAAATACCAGGATAGGCTGTAATTAATCTGGTGGTTTTAGCCAACTTGAAATAATGGATGAATTTTAGACAGTGGGGAAATACTCTATTTGGAGTTATACCTTAAGCATTATTGAGAATAAAATTTTATAATTAATGACAATATTACTTTTTATTAAATATAACAATCATAAAAATTTAAAGTAATAGATTACATGAATTTTAAATTAAGAAGTTTAACATGCTGTGACAGACAGACCCTGGGGTATCCCCATGTCCATGTCCTGTATCCCCTTGAGTGTGGGCAGCACCTGTGACTTGTTTCTAGCCAACAGAACATGGCAAAGGTTATGGATTATCACTCCGATGATTATATTAATACACATACACATATTTTATACACACACACACACACACACAGATATACACACAATATATGGCTCCATCTTGCTAGCATGCAGTACAGACTCTCCTGCTGGCTTTAGAGAAGTGAGCTGCTATGTTATGAACTGTATATGGAGAGTGCCACATGGGTGGGAACTTTGGGTGGCCTTTAGGAGCTGAGGATCTCAGTCCTACAAATACAATAAACTGAATTCAGCCCAAAACCAGTGAGTTTGGAAGAGGACCCTGAACTCCAAATGAAAATGCAACCTAGCTGACATTTTGATTACAACCTTTAAAGACCCTGAGCTAAGATGTGCCTGGATGCCTGATCCAAGGAAACTGTGAGATAATAAATGTTTATTGTTTTATGCTTCTAAATATGTGGTAATTTGTGACATAGTAAGAGAAATATAATACGCACACTAACCAAAACACAAAGAACACATTTACATAATGCCCTGGACTGAATGTTTATGTTGCCCCAAAATTCATGTTAAAATCCTAACCTCTAATGTGACTGTACTAGGAGGTGGGGCCTTTGGGACATAATTAAGCCATGAGAGTGGAACCCTCACGAATGGGGTTAATGTCGTTATAAAAGAGACCCCAGAGAGTCGTCTCACTCTCTTTCTACCAAGTGAGGACACGAGAAATTGGCAGTCTACAGCCTGGAAAAGGGACCCTCATAAGAATGCATGCTGGCTGACACTTTTATCTTGGACTTCAAGCCTTCGTTACTGTGATAAATAAATTTCTGTTGTTCATAATCCACCCAGTCTATGGTACTTTGTTATAGCAGCTTGAAACTCAAACACAGAATTAACTTATTTTTAGCATGTCTTGTAGGACCCATGATTAGACCAAGGTTAGAATGCTATCCAGTATATTTGCCAGGTGACCTGAATAGTATAGTCAACCTCTGAAACTAACATAATAGAAAACAAAATAGCACTAACTTTTTTTTTAACGATCACTACGCCCTTTATATGTATTTACACATTTAGTCTTCAAATCAGCTCTACGAAATAGGTATTGTTATCTCTATTCTGTAGATTGAGGAATTAAAGGGTTAGAGAGCTATGTGATTTACACAAGGTTTCACACATAGTAAGTTTGTTTCGGAATCATCATTCAAACCCAGGAAATTTGATTTCCAAGTTTGCATTCTCAACAGCTATACTCTATAGTCCTACTTGCACTCTTGTTCACTCTGCCTTTTTATGCAACAGAGTGTCAGCATGTTATGTATCTGAATTGCTGCTCAGTCCCCCTTGCATAGTCTATTTACTTTTCAAAAATTTGAAAAATACAGCAAATATTTTTTCATGTATGATGCCTAAACTTTTTAATACAATTTATCTTAATTTTCTATAAATATATAAATGAAATTTGTTTATACTCCATTGAAATAACTAAAACATATTTTATTTAAAGTTAACACTCTTACAGTGGAAACTATGAAAATAACTGTGAATATCTTGAAGTAAAATACATATACACACATATCTATCCATTTACCCACATACACAAATACTCTCAGTTGTAAGTTGTATGAAACATTTTAGTTCCTATTTTAGAAGTATTTCTTACCTAGGGCAGGTTACTTAACCAGTTTGAAAGGAAAAATAGTGATAAAACTAAACAAATTGTTTGAAAATAAAAAGATTCAACAAAATATTGACTTTAGGGATTTTTTTTGGGAGAAAGGAACAGAGGGGTGGAAAGTGAAGAAGAAAACTAGTAATTGTTTAAAATAGCTATGTATTAAGTGCTAAATTTTTATAATGCTCCAATAAACAGATATATCTGTGCCTCGTTTTACTGTTTGAAACCTGAGGTGCAATGATTTACAAAAATTAACAAAGGTTGATAAGAAAGTTAAAAAATGGCCACAAGAATGCAAACCCATATCAACCTGACTCCAAACTCTTGGCCACTCCAATATTTTATTCCCTTACCATAATACCTCCAGCTTGAGGGTTGACAATTCTGTATATTTTCAAGAATAAATGCTCTAACAGAATGCACTTTCCCATTAAGATGAACCTTTGGCACCATGCATATGCATTATTTACACCATTATGTGGTTAATGTTCATTTAAAAACACAAAAAACTACCACTATAAGCATATAACTACCAAAAGTCTAATTAGCAAGTTCCAGAAGCAGTTTTGATGACTAACATCAAATGCAATTATGTTCTCTTATAGAAAGAAAATTCCCTATTTTTAAAAAATAGTTTCTTTCATGGTTCCATGATGTTCATTGTCAGGTAATTCCTGCTTATTACAAATCTAAACTCCCTCTGCTATTATACAAATAAATACCCTGTTAATCAAAAAATAAGAACTTAAATATAAAAAGGTCTTATAAGATGGATTATATCAATATAACCATTATCTATAGTAAACATACTCCCCCCAAAAGATTGAGTGTTATCAGATATATGTTCTAATAATACCTGATTATTTACTATTAATTATAAAATCACAACAACCTATATTACTTTTTCCAAATCATTTTAATTCTTTGTCTTTCAGTTTATCTACTTACCAAAGAATTATAATGTCAACCTTACTTACACCATAAGGTTATTAAAGAGTAAATGAAGTAAAAGTTTACCAAAGTATTTTAAAAAATGTTAATGCAATATAAATATAGAATTATTTTATTTCTGCATCTGGAAAATGATAAAGTTAGTAAAAAAAATTCAAAAATAAAAAATGTATTAATAAAATACTTGGGAAATATTGAACTGTTTCATTAAAAACATTGACAAAAATCTCTCAGGGATATTATGGAGTCTCTATCTTGATAAAGTTTTAGAAATTGGTAGAGAAATTCAAGCAGAAAGTGAGGATCCTGAGGCCTGTCTTAGTCTCATAGTAAACACCTGGATGAAGAATTCCAAAGAAGCCAGGGCATCGTGGTTCCCCTCTCTTTTGAGGTAAAGGTTAGGGAAAGAAATGATGCAAACTATTAGGATGCTTTGAAATGTAACCTCCCTAACCTAAAATTTCTTTTAAGTTTCTTTTTAAACTATAATTATATTATTATAGATCTGGACACCCATGACAAACTGCTTAATTGATATTACAGCTCAATAGTGAAACAGAAAAACTAATTTTACATGAACTTTATATATTGAGAACCTTTATATGTTGACATTGTAAATATCAAGGAAAACTATCATGAGATTTAAAGATGTGCAACGTTAAAAAGAAAAAATAATGCTTTCTAAACAGCTGACTTACTAGGTCTTAAAAAGTTTATAAGAAAAATCAATAAAAAAATAATTATTACTGTGCTATTCTTGTTATTTTCTCAATAATTCTAGATACTCCAAAAACCTCAATATTGATTGAATTTTTAAAAAATAATACTGAAAAGACCAGCATAATAAAAGATCAGCATAATGGTAACAAAATACTCCAAGTGCTTTTCTTGCTTATTTCCTTTCAATATTTCAAAACCAAATTCATATTCTACATAAATTTATGCTAATTTTTAAAAAAGAAAGACCAAGTTTGGTAGGAAGAGAAAGATAGCAAGGAGTGAATGGGCAGCCCAATAGCATAGATATTGATAAATATTTCTATTGCTATACTTGACACATCTCTGTAGTCCACTGAAAATTTTTTTAACCTTTGGGCAAAGATACTTAACCAAAAACTACAGAATAAAATAAACATTAGAAAAACAAAAATAAGCACAATGAGCAAAAGAGAATTTTTACCAAAAGGACTCTTACCTATTTCTTCCAGATCTTCTGCAAGACTTTCGAGTCAATCTTGAAATGGAGTCCTAGGAAAATTCAATCCCAGCATCACATTAGAGTAGCCCTATTAATAGAGAAAAATAATTGTCACTGCTTAGAAAATTAACTTTGAATTTATGTCACAATTAGTGCAATGACTTCATAGAACATAAAACATATTCAACCTTAAAAAGGAGGAATGCTAATGCATTCATTATTTGGTAAATCTTCAAATATGTATGAAATGCTTTTTGTACATTTTAATTTAGAGAACTTTAAATGTATTGCTTGGTACAAAGCAAGGACCATGCAGACAGCATAAGATGCATTTTCAAGAGATGCAGATTCTGTTTCCCATTCTTACATTGATTTTGCAGGTTTAAACTTTTTGGTGATTAGATTTTATAATTTATAGAATAAAATTATTTGTGTCTCAAGGTTCCCAACTGAAAACATGACTGATTTCAATTACCTCTTCAACACATACTTAATGAGCTTTGTAGGCCTTTTCACAATTAACTAATTGGTAGTAAGCATTTACGTCTTATAATCACAATGTAAGAGTTATCACTTTAATGATTATTTGAATTTATATTTCCCAGACCAATTTCCTATTTAGCCACTCTCTTTTTCTAGTCTCTTCCTTCTTTAGTCTGAAAGATTTAGCTTATCCTTTCTTCAGCTAAAATGTGTTAAATGTGTTGAATGAAGGTCCAGTAAAATTATAGGACTTAGTAGTGCATAGATAGTAAATAGGTTCTGACTCACACACCAACTGTGAGTGATCAGTAGTGACTGCAGAGAAAGCTGTATGGAGACTAAATCTGGCAATATCTACCATAGTCATTGAAAGGGATGAGCCGCATCACATGCTGTCTTTGTGGAGCATTTAGACATTTCACAAATTTTATTTGAATAATTTCCAAATGTCTTTGAGCTAAAGAACCCTTTCTTCCAATGAAAACTTAGTGAAGGTCCTATTAAAAATAAAGTATTCCACTACTCAATTACAAAAAACGATGATGATCTAGCACCTCTTATATTATACTGGACAGAGTTTGAGCCCATCCTCCGAAGTGAGGTATTTGCCATCAAATTGGCACTAAATGATCAACACTAAAAGGTGCTCACGTGGTAGTAATATTCATTGGGGGTTGGGGGGGTGGGGATGGGTAAACTCACAACTAATGGATGTGGTGAGCATTATATGGGGGAAGGACATGCCTCTAATCTTGGTTGAGGCAAAGTCATAACATGTAATCAGAATGTTTGTGCCCCCATAATATCCTGAAATAAAAATTAAAAAAAATAAAGTATTCCAGTTAAATCACAGCTCCAAATAGTCAGTGTCAACATTACTCCTTTCCCCATATACCTTTGGTATTCCACAAAGCCTTAGGTATTCTTCAGAGCACAAATTGAAACCATTGGTTAGTTAATAAAAAGTATTAATGTAACTCAAAAATTCATAACTATTAAGATAATTGAAACTCCTGTTCTTCATATTTTACCATTCTTTCTCTATTGCTTCTGCTGTCCATGTTTCTCTCGACAAAATTGTACACATAAGCAGGTCCCACTCTTGACTTTCCTTGTGTCTATCTTTCTTTTATAATTATTTTCTGCCTGCTATATGCCCTCAAAAGAAAATTTCTTATTAAAATGTAGAAGTCTAAATTATTTCCTAATTCTTATTTGCTTATTTTCTAATAAGCTAAGTTTCTAATTGCTAAATTCTAATTTGCTTATTTTCCCTTTCTCATATTCATAGGGGATTTTTTCGATTTTTCCTAAATCAGTCTATAAATTCTACATTTTTAAAGAAAATCCACAAATCCATTTCAAAAGTGTATACTATAAAAGCTCTATTAATATCAAAATAAAATTAAAAATTCAAGGCACAGACAGAAAATCTACTTGACAAAATATTAAGATACAATACAAAGCCAGGTATTGTTGCAGGAATATAGAGTTCAGAAATAAGCCCACATATATATGAGAGCTTTATATATGACATGGTAACATCACAAAGTAAAGGAAAATGTTGGTGTTAGCTTGTTGTATGGGGGAAAAATGGTTTCATAATATGGCAAAAAGTAAAGTTGGCTCCCTCTCACATCATATACAAATTTGGATTCCAGAGAGATTAAAAAGTTAAATGTGAACTTTACCTTTCAAAGCCAATAGAAGAAAAATTAGGCAAATATTTTTAAGACCTGGAAGTAAAAAAAAGTTTCTGAAATAAGATCCAAAAGCCTAAATCCTAAGGCATAAAATAGATAAATTTAGCTAAGTCAAAATGAAAATTTTTCAGTGAAGGATACCATAGATAAATTTGTAAGGTAAACTAAGACTTAAAACCAATGAGGAATTAATATTAGAATATATACTCAGAGGAAATTAATAGAAAATTGAGTAAAAAAAAAAAAAAAAAACCTAAAAAGGCAGTTTTCAGAAAGAGAAGCCAGTATAGTTTAAAATTCACAAAATCGTTAGTAATCAGGAAGATGCAAATTAAAAAACCAATGACATATCACTTTATCCCATCAGAAGAACATGAATATGAATGCTGGATTCTGCCTAGTTTGGCAAGAATATGTAAAGATGGGAACACTCTTTTGTTTATTGCTAATGAAAGCATACATAATACAGTTATTCTTTAAAGCAACTAGAAGACATAATATGTCTGTGTTCTTTATGGACCCAAAGCACCTTGTGCACACCTCTATTGTAAGATATATTTGCTTAAATTTTATTTCACTTTTTTGTTTACTTTTTTCTGTCCTACAAGTTTCTCCATTTTCATTACTCAAAACTAGTGTCACATTGATAAGTCAAAAAATAGCAATATGCATATCATTTAGAAATATAGATGTAAATACCTGAAACTTATTGGTACTGTACAGCTGTGTGGGGTAGTGGGAAGGTGCAAAGGAAAGATATGTAAACCAAAAAAGTAAGATAAAATTTAAGCTATTATGTTCTTTTTTAGATTCCACATATAAGTAAGATCATACAGTATTTTTCTTTCTGTGCCTAGCTTATTTCACATAGTATAATATCCTCCAGGCTCATCCATTTTATTTTGAATTACAGAATTTTCTTCTTTTTTAAGGTGGTATAGCATTCCATTGTGTAAGAGCCTCCTGGTGGAACTGTGTAAACTTGCCTTACCATATTTACACAAAATAGGTACAAAATACTTTAAAATCAAATTTCAAATCGCATAAAAGGTCTTTTTTCCCTTCAATTATCGCAGTTAATGAACATCTGTTATGTATCAAGTTTGTTGTCCGCTGGAGATGCAGAGATGAAAGGCGCTCTGCCTGCAGACCGTGCTTAAGGCCAGGCTAAGCATGCAGTAAGTATGCTTTGCAGTGAATAATATTCCCCAAGGACAAGGCAAGATTATAAGTTAAAACATGATAGATACCGTGTAAGCATAAGTGAGCAAAGAGAGATACTGACTATGACAACAATTTGCCACGTGAATATAATATTTATGAGGCAGGTGGAGAAAGTGTCACACCTGTCTGAATCGCAACTAAATCTCCTTCTGAATTTCTTATGAAGTAACAAAAAGAATAATTCTTCTGTTCTAATAGCTGAAGACATTTGAGTGCATTTAAATTTTTCTCAACTTTTTACAAAACATTACTGACAATAATTTTGGTGACATTTAAAATTAGAAAAAGGCTCATCGGGCTCATCACGTGGATGTACCACATTTTTCATAGAACAAAGTTTAAGTTTTACAAAAACTTTCATGCTAATTAGAACTGTTTAAGATAATTATTCCAATTATTTGAATTAGAACTATTAAGGTCATATAAATTATAAACATGTAAATATATGCTGCCATGATGAGCAAACTGAATAATAAATGTCCCAAATAACATAAATACTGTTTAGTATTTCCAACAGGTTGTGGAAGAGAGAAAAATCACACAGTGCTCTTGACACAATTCTTAACAGAGTAAAATATGTGAAATTGAAAGGGGGAAAGCCTTTCAGGCAATAAAATTAAAGTATAAATTCTGACCCAAAGGCAAAAATAAAAAAAACACACCTTTTATAACCATAAGTAATAGATTAAAAACAAGTTCCTAGGTTCACACACAGGCTGGAGTTGAATCTACTTCATTCTACAGAGGCAAGTGCTCAGTGGGGGCTCAAAAAATACACCAGTATGTGAATAAAAGAGAATTTCTTGAAAAACAACTTTAGTTTTTATTGTTATTTTTGACTGAAAGTATGATAAGAAAAACAGCAAAGAAAAATTCTAGAATTCTACTACTAGAATTAGTAAAGCAGGTTTAAATAGACTCAGATTATATGGAACCACACACATAGATTTGATTTTCTTTCCAGTTCTTCATTTTATTATAGTATTAATAAGATGCCTAAGCCTTTTAAAAAAAGCATTAGGTTTAAAAGTGCTTTATATATTTATTTTTCTATTTCTTCCTATCTCTGAACTTTCCTCCTTTCCTTCTTCCTTGGATAAGAAAACAGGTAAGCTCACCTTCCCTTTGATGCTGATCAGTACTTTTTTTGTTTTTACTAATATACCAAGTTTAATAGATCAGCTTTTATGATCCTTAGAGCAAATCACTAGATCTATATTTTCTCATTTTCCTTCTATTTTCATTGACAAGAAGTCTCATTTTCAACTAAATAACAGAGTGCTCAAATCTGTCAACATGGCTTAGAGAAGCAAGTGCACAACATTAACTTGGATGAAAATGACTATGCAGCCACTTTACTGATGCTGGAGATGCTTTGTCCATCTCTTTTAAAACCAGAAGAAATGTGACACAGGTAGTCCAGAGAAACAAAACTCCAACTTTAGAGAAAATATTTCAAACCATGCAAGAAAAAAAAAAAAGCATACTGGAAGCTGCAAGATTTCCTAATCATTTGAGGGACCGAGCCACAATGATGTGAGGAGGCTGACAACTCTGGATGACTTGGGATTTGCATGTTCTCTCTACCGCTTGTTGAACAATCCCATCCCCAGGTCCCTTCATTGGGAAGTTGATAGTCCTAGTCTGATACCTGTTCTCCAGGTTTCTATCACAATATAATGTATTTACCAGTAAGGAGCATCCTCTACCTACTGATGTTTTGTGATAAAAACTTTTCAAGAGTAATATTAGCATATTATCATCTAGGATATAACTTTGTTTCATAAATTCTAAATAAATATTAAAGAGATTTAAATTCATAGAACTCTGACTTCCTGCCTGCCCACATCTTTTTATTCAATGCTTGCATTTTCTTGAATTGAATATTCAGCTGAAATTCCACCAACACTGAGCTACCTCTATCATCTAACCTAATCTACCCATATAACCCAGAATTAAAAATGTTTTTTAATCCATAAAATATAAGATCCTGAACAGAATGCAACTTGAATTGAACAGCATGCAGAGTAATGATTAAAAGGAATTACTTTCATTGGAATGCACTGGGTCAGGTATTGGATTTTCTCCTGAGGTCAATTTAACTTCAGGAAAGTAAACAAAGACAGAACATAGGCTCAAAGGAGCTGAGGGTAGGTGAGACAATATGCTTGTTTTACAGTACTGAATCTTCTCTTCCAGGTTTGCTTACTTCACTGATCTATATTCATCTTTTAGAGATGCTAATCCATACATTTATTAAAGAAACACAGCCATATGACTTATGAATTGAAATGCTTTGATAGATTGTTTAAATTTTCTTGCATAATCTCCTCTCTAACTCAATAGAAGGATGTAATATGGATTGTTCAAACTTCAAGCTGGCATTTTGAATACAAATATTTCCCTCTCATTTTTGTCCTTTCATTAAGACAAGTTTATGTTTATTTATCTCATTATTATTGAGAATAATTCTTATATCATCATTTAATTCTGGTAGTTTATTTTATTCTATATCCTGGTTGAATTCTCATATAAATCTAGGATGAGATTTACACAAAGACCTAATAAATTAAAATCATTATGAAATAGTCTATTTCAAACATAAAGCTATCTATTGTGCCAATTACTCTTTCTGTTTATTTTTTTAACCAAATAATGGTGGATACCTTAGCAACGTACAGTATGAAATAAGGCAAATTATCAAGATCAACAAATGAGAAGATTTAAGAACTAAAGATCACAACAGCATCATTAGTGTTAGAATAAAAAAGAGATTGTGATTATATGACTATATTGTCATGAATTTTACAAAATAACTATCTTTTCAAATATTCAAAAGAAATACAACTTGAAAATTAACAAGGGAGCACCAACTTGACAGGTCCTTACACTTTTATATATTTTTTTACTTAGATGAGAATCTGTAGAAAATTGGCTTGCAAGTAAAATCAGGTATTTGTTTCTTTAATGGTCTTTAGCTACTAAACTATGTATCTAGTCCAACATTTATTAAGGATGTAGTGTGTGCAAGCACTATGCTAGTAGCTCCCTAGATACCAAACCAAAGACTGACAAGATGCTATCTAGGTACTCACAATAAAGGCATATCCTTGAAACTTCAGTAGAAAATGCAAAACCCCATTTTTAACACTGTTTTCCAAATTATCTTTAAGCTCTCTTCATTGTGTTATCATGTCAAACATTTTAGAAAACCATCTTTAGGGAACCAATTTAAAGACCCACAGAAACATTATTTAAAAAATTGCAAACATATTCATTTAGTTACTGAACCTGTTTCTCAATGCTTCAACCCTGGTAAACTCATTACCCTATATCAGTCCTTTTCACAAAGAACTTTCCTGTTGAAGTTAATTATTTGTCAATGAGTTCCAAATTGCAAGCACTTATGTATCTAGTTTGGACCTCTAGGATAGAGGAGAAAACTAGTTGAACTGTAGGCTTTCTTAAGGAGGCTGTATCCAACATTTCAGAAATTAATTTAGTACCTCCACTGTTTATTTTTAGTTTCAAAATTTCCATAGTATTACTGGATTAATAACAATTTGTTGAGATAGCTAGATACAGTGTGTTTCTAAAAACATAAGCAGACTTTTGCTTTCCAGTTCCACTTGTAAGGAGCTTGGGAGTTGCCACTCTGTCCTAACAAGCGAAAAGTTGAACAGGCTGAAAAAAAATCAACCATTTTTCTAGGATCCATATAAGATATCAGGTCACAAGGCAAACAACTGTCCCCAAGATCAAAGAGATAGACAAGGAAAATCAGGAAGTTATAGCACATGGGGGCAGAGACTCATGAGCAGAAACCACCATGGAAATCATTACTGGGGCAAGAGAAAATCTGAACTTTACTTGATGAATTGCTGGAGTTTCAGTGAGAACAATTCAGAGACAACAACCACAGGAGGATCTAGTCATACACCACCCCTTACTATTATGAGTTTTCCCTCGAAGAACACAAACAGGTTCTCACTGTGAATATCAGAGAAAAACCACTTCATGCTTCCAGCAGGAGGAAAGGAAAATGAACCATTTTAAAATACTCCAGAGCACTCTGTTCTTCTTAGCAATTCTTACCCTCAGGAGAAACTAGTTAACTGAGCCTAGATGGCTGGGGTATGATCAAAACCTAATTGATCTGGAGGAAGGGAAATACCCAACTCCAGTCCACTCTAGCCATCCTTTCCTACCTACAGGGGAAGAAAAAAACATGAAAAACACTTGTGAAGTTCACAGCCCAAACTCATAGGCTCACTAAAAGACTGAGACCTAATCATAGAACTATAGGATGCTTTCTGTCTTCCAAACCTCATCACCACATTACTAAAGGCCTACTTACAGCAGTTTATTGATAGTTCATTTTATTTTTATTTTATTTTTTTGAGACAGTCTCACTCTGTTGCCTGGGCTAGAATACAGTGGCATCATCATAGCTCAGTGCAACCTCAAACTCCTGGGCTGAAGCAATCCTTCTGCCTCAGCCTCCCAAGTATCTGGCACTACAGATATATAGTACCACACCCAGATAAAAATATATAAGTGATTATAGAAAGTTTTCAGCATACTAGTTTAATATATAAATTTCAAATACTTTTCTATATACTCACAATGAACAAGTTGAATTTGAAATGTTAAAATATCACCTTTTACATTAGCATTCCCAAAAATGGAATATGTAGGTATAATTATAATCATTACATACAAGATCTATGTGAGAAAAACTATAAAACACTGATGAATTAAATCAAAGAAGAACTAAATAAATAGATCAGATATTCCATGTTCATGGATAGGCAGACTCAACATTGTCAAGACGTCAGTTCTTCCCAACTTGACCTATAAATTCAATGCAATCCTAATTACAATTCTGGCAATTTATTTTGTGGATATCAACAAAATGGTTCTAAAGGTTACATTGAGAGGCAAAGACCTAGAATAGACAACAAAATATGAAGGAGAAGAACAAAGGTGGAGCACTACTACTGGACAACAAGAACTACTATAAAGCCACAGTAATCAAGACAGTGTGGTACTGGTAAAAGAACAGACAAATCTTTGGAACAGAATATAGAGCCCAGAAATATACACACTAATTATAGTTAATTGATCTTTGACAAATGAGCAAAATCAATACAATGGACCAGAGATAGTTTTTTTCAACAAATGGTGCCAGAACTGGAAATCATGTGCCAAAAAAAAAAAAAAATGAATCTAGACACAGACCTTTTACCTGTCACAAGAATTAACTTAAAATGGATCAGAAACCTAAATGTAAAATGTAAAACTATAAGACTACTAGAAGATAACATTAGAGAAACCCTAGATGACCTTGGATGTGGTGATGACTTTTTATATAGATATAATGACAAAAGCACAATCCATGAAAGAAATAATTGATAAGGTGGAGTTCCTTGAAATTGAAAACTTCTGCCCAAAAAACACTGCCAAGACAAAATAATGAGCACACAAGCCACAGACAGGGAGAAAATATTTGCAAAAGACACATCTGATAAAGTACTATTCTCTAAAATATGCAAAGAACTCTTAAAACTCAACAAAAATAAGTAAATAAAACAAACAACTCAATTAAAAAAATGGACCAAAGACCTTAACAGACACCTCAACAAAGAAGATCCACACATGGCAAATAAGCATATGAAAAAATGCTCTACATCTTATTTCATAAGGTAAGTGCAAATTCAAACAATGAGATAATATTACACACCTATTAGAATGGCCAAAATCCAAAATACTGACAATAGCAAATGCTGGCAAGGATGTGAACCAACCAGAATTCTCATTCATTGCTGGTGAGAATGAAAAATGGTTTGGCTACTTTGGAAGACACTGTTGCAATTTCTTACAAAATTAAACATATTTTAACCATATAATCCAGAAATCATGTTCCCTGGTATGTACCCAATTTAAATGAAAACTTATATTCAAACAGAAACTTGAATACAGATGATTATAGCATCTTTATTCATAATTTCTAAAACTTGGAAGCTACCAAGGTGTCCTTCAATAGATAAATGGATAAACTGTGATACATACAAAGAAACATTATTTAGCATTGAAAAATATGAGTTATCAAGCCAAGAAAAAAACATGAAGGAAACTTAAGTGCATATTACTAAGTGAAAGAAAGCTAATTTTCTTACATTCTGACTGATCGAAATTTTTTTTTCGATTTTTTGTTTCTTTCCATTTTGTTTCTAAAACTTGAACATAGAGGCTTCACTATTCTTAGGCCATGAACTCCTGGCTGAATGTGATTAGGTCACTGGAACAATGAAGCAAGAAAGTCAAGAAAAGTACCTCGCACAGAGTAAGCTCTTTAAATATTTGTCTGAAAAATAATGAATGAAAACTCATTACTTTGAAAACATACAGCTCTAGACATAAAATGATGTAATCTTTGATGACAAGTTTAAATTTATCCATTACACTAGGGGGTGGGGAGGGACATATTACTGAAGTGCATGTTCTATTGATAATTATTAGCAATAGCAAGTCCAAAAGGATTTAAAAAATACATGAAAATGAATTGTGCTAACTCGCTTAAGAAACTCACATGAGTAGGGTCATAATTTAATGGCACTAAAGTAAATTTTTAAATAAGCACACAACAAGATCATGTTATTTGTATATCAAATAAAAACTATTAATTCAGGAATAGCATGTACTAATAAACAAGGAAATATCTCTTTAGCTATCACTTTGATTTTTTCATTTAACGTCTTTCATTTTTATTACAAATGCCAAATACTTTCCTTTATACAGGTATTTTAATTACAAATAATTCTTTTTCTTTCCATCCTTATTCAAAATATCAACAATATGACTACACTTCAAATAATTTACATTTATTTAAACTAGATATTGCCCTCCTGCAATATTCTGATGTGCACCCTAACCTGTAAGCCATATAAAACTCTTTGTCAGTCACCTCTTGGCAACTTGTACACAAAATATGTGCCCTATTTGTTTATTTACCTAAAACACCCAGTTACAAATGACATTATTTTTTTTTTATTTCAGCTCATTATGGGGGTACAAAAGTTCAGGTTATATATACTGCCCATGCCCCCCCATCCCCCTAAGTCTGAGCTTCAAGCGTGTCCATTCCCTAGACAGTACTCATCGCACTCATCATGTAGGTATGCACCCATCCCTTCCCCCCATCCCCCCCAGTCAGAACTTCAAGCATGTCCATTGCCCAGACAGTGCACATCGCACTCATCAAGTAGGTATACACCCATCCCTTCCCCCTAGCCCCCACCTCTGTCCGATACCCAATTGGTGTTATTCCCAAATGTGCACTTAGGTGATGATCAGGGAAACCAGTTTGCTGGTGAGTACATGTGGTGCTTATTTTTCCATTTTTGGGATACTTCACTTAATAGAATGGGTTCCAAATCTCTCCAGGAGAACCAAAGAGATGCCATATTACTGTTATTTCTTATAGCTGAGTAATATTCCATGGTATACATATACCACATTTTGCTAATCCATTCATGAATTGATGGGCATTTGGGTTGTTTCCACATCTTTGCAATTGTGAATTGTGCTGCTATAAACATTCGGGTGCAGGTGTCTTTTTTATAGAATGATTTTGTTCTTCTGGGTAGATGCCCAATAATGGGATTGCTGGATCGAATGGTAGGTCTACTTGAATCTGTTTAAGGTATCTCCATATTGTTTTCCATAGGGGTTGCACTAGTTTACAGTCCCACCAGCAGTGTATGAGTGTTCCTGTCTCTCCGCATCCATGCCAACATGTATGGTTTTGAGACTTTTTGATAAAGGCCATTCTCACTCGAGTTAAGTGATATCTCATTGTGGTTTTGATTTGCATTTCCCTGATGATTAGAGATGTTGAACATTTTTTCATATGTTTATTAGCCATTTTTATATCTTCTTCTGAAAAATTTCTATTCATGTCCTTTGCCCACTTTTTTTTTTTTTTTTTTTTTTGAGACAGAGTCTCGCTCTGTTGCCCAGCTAGAGTGAGTGCCATGGTGTCAGCCTAGCTCACAGCAACCTCAAATTCCTGGGCTTAAGTGATCCTACTGCCTCAGCCTCCCCAGTAGCTGGGACTACAGGCATGCACCACCATGCCCAGCTAATTTTTTCTATATATATTTTTAGTTGGCCAGATAATTTCTTTCTATTTTTAGTAGAGATGGGGTCTCGCTCTTGCTCAGGCTGGTCTCGAACTCCTGAACTCGAGCGATCCACCCACCTCGGCCTCCCAGAGTGCTAGGAATACAGGCGTGAGCCACCGCGCCCGGCCCTTTGCCCACTTTTTGATAGGGTTGTTTGATTTTTTCTTACTGATTTTCCTGAGTTCTAAATAGATTCTTGTTATCAGTCCTTTATCCGATGTGTAGCATGTGAAAATTTTTTCCCATTCTATAGGTTGTCTTTTTTTTACTCTCATGACTGTTTCTTTGGCTGTGCAGAAGCTTTTTAATTTGATCAGGTCCCATTTATTTATTTTTGTTGTTGCTGTGATTGCCTTAGGGGTCTTCTTCATGAATTCTTTGCCTAGGCCAATGTCTATAAGAGTCTTTCCTACATTTTCTTCTAGAATTCTAATAGTTTCCCACCTAAGGTTTAAGTCTGTTATCCACCATGATTTGATTTTTGTGAGAGGTGAAAGCTTTGGGTCCTGTTTTAGTCTTCTACATGTGGCTATCCAGTTTTCCCAGCACCATTTATTAAATAAGGAATCTTTTCCCCAGAGTATGTTTTTGTCTGCTTTCTCAAAGATTAGATGGCTGTATGAGGATGGTTTTATATTTGGATTTTCTGTTCTGTTGTACTGGTCTGTGTCCCTACACTTGTGCCAATACCAAGCAGTTTTAATAATTACAGCCTTGTAGTATAGTTTGAAGTCTGGCAAATTAATACCTCCCATTTTGTTTTTGTTGCTTAAAATTGCTTTTGCTAAACAGGGTCTTCTCTGGTTCCATACAAATCGTAAAATTATTTTTTCTATATCTGTGAAAAATGATGTTGGTAATTTAATAGGGATTGCATTGAATCTGTAGATAACTTTGGGCAGTATAGACATTTTAACAATGTTGATTCTTCTGATCCACAAGCATGGTATGGTTTTCCACCTATTTATATGCTCTGCAATTTCCTTCCTCAGTGTTTCATAGTTCTCCCTATAGAGGTCCTTTACCTCCTTAGTTTAATATATTCCTAGGTATTTTATTTTCTTTGTTGCTATTTTGAAGGGTATTGAGTCCTTAATTTGGTTCTCCATTTGACTGTTATTGGCATATATGAATGCCTCTGATTTGTGTGTGTTGATTTTGTATCCTGAGACTTTACTGAATTCATCGATCAATTCCAGGAGTCTATTGGTTGAATCCTTGGGGTTTTCTAGATATGACATCATATCATCAGCAAAGAGTGAGAGTTTGATCTCTTCTTTCCCTATTTGGACTCCCTTGATTCTGCTCTCTTGCCTGATAGCTCTCGCAAGGACTTCCAATACTATGTTGAAAAGTAATGGGGACAGTGGGCAGCCTTGTCTGGTTCCAGTTCGAAGTGGACGTGAAACAAAGGAAACGTCTTTATGGAACGTTCAGCTAGCCCCAGTAAAATCAAACTTTTGTGACTATTATTTAAAGTACAATAAACAATACTACTGGACTAGTAAGTCTTTATACAATGCTTAATTGATCTGATTTCTACAAAAAAAAGGAGACATCTTTTCTTGCTTGTTATAGTTCCTTTAAAATACAGATTAAAGAAAATACATGCACAAAAAAACCAAAACTTCATTTCCTCACTTTTCATGCCTCCTATAATTTAGTGCTAATAATCCATAAAAAAAGAAAATCCAGAAACAAATACTGAAAAATACACACACATACACACACATGCATATACAGTCACTGAGTAGTCCTAAATAAAGTGTTCCTGATTCATTCTTTAAAAGCTTTAATAATGCCACAGAGTCACAGTATCAAAAATGAGTAACTTACTGACACAGAGGTTATGTCTTCTATGGATGCTCTGGGAGCCTGAAATTGGTTTTCTTCATTTAGACTGTGAAGAGTATAGACTTTACCCATCATCAGAGTGAGTAGTGGTACTAACAGAACATACTAAAGAAACAGCAGCTTTAAGAACATCAGAAGCAACCGCTCTAGGATTACAGCCCCAGGAAAAAGGATCTGGCTGTTCTAACCTGCCATGCTACTTCTTAAGACACTGCATTTTGACAGATATTGTATCTTTGTTGATGTAGAAAGTCTAGCACAGAACTTGCATAGATACTTGAATGGTAGTTTTTAAAATGCAGCATTTTTTTGCATTCAATTTGAATTGTTAGTCTGAATTCTTATTTTCCTAAATTCTAGTCAAATAAACAAATACGTTCTAATATTACCCTATACATAAGTAGATTCCCTCTTGCACAAATACCCATAACCACATTATAGCTTTAACTCATGTCCTACCAAGTATCCCATAAGTATAATGCTTTGCTGAATTGATTATATTAATAAGTTCCACACATAAAAAAGACAATCAAAATTTACATGTTCATGTCCATCAAGGATGAATGGATGAATAAAATGTGGTATATACATACAATGTAACATTATTCAGCCTTAAAAAGGAAAGAAATTCTGACACATGCTTGTGTCATGATGCTTGTTCACATAGACAAACCTTGAAGACATCATACAAAGTAAAATAAGCCAGTCACAAAAGTACAAATATTGTACAATTCTACTCATGAAATACATAAATAGAGCAAGTCAAATTCACAGGGACAGAATGTAGAACGGTGGTTGTCAGGGGCTCAGGAGAGGAGGCAGTGGGGACTTATTGGTTAGTGGGTACAGAGCTTCAGTTTTGGAAGATGAAAAATTTCTGGAGATGGATGATGGTGATGGTTGTACAACAATATAAATGTACTTAATGACACTGAACAATACACTTAAAAATGGTTAATATGGTAAATTTTATGTCATTTATATTTTACTATAGTTAAAATAAGTAAATACATTTACATGTTCATATAGGAAGAAATTCCTAAAATTAAGATATTTTGATATTTATAATTTAATGCAGAACAGTAAGTAAAAGCAATGGAAGATGTTCTTTGAATTTTGCAAGATTTGCAAAAAGTTGTTCATAAGCTTTTTGTAGGAAAATAAAGAAGGAGTTAGTAAAGGCTGCTTTCCCTAGGATCTAGAAAACTGGCATTTTTAAGGATTGAGAGGATAATTTTTTGAGTCATAGCAAGTCTACGGGGCACATGCTCTAGAAAGCTCTTGGTAACATGAAGATGATTTGAGGCATGCAAAATTTTTATTTCTAAAGCATTTCTGATATCCCATTTCCTTAGGACGATTTGCTCATTTATTTTTTTCTTCCTTCCAATGAACCATATTCAAACATTTTACATCATGTTATGATTATGACACTAATTTGTTTGCATTTTTATCACCTACTACAAGACCTTAGCTCCTCTGGGTCTTTCAAACATCTAGCTCACAGTTGTACAGGGGTGCTAAATAAATTTTTATTGAATAGACTATTAGCTGAACAATTGAATAATTTTATCCATTAAACAAATATTTACTGAGTGCCTAAAACATGTTAAGTTTGGTGGAAACACAAAGATTAAAAATTATATGGTCCCTGATTCAAGGAATTAGGCAAATCTAGTAATCCTTCAAATAGGTTAATATTGTAAATATGATTTTTTAAGAGATATAAATAAAATACTACAGGTTGTGTTCATAAAAAAGAATAACTACACACTATTGTGTATGAAGAGGAAGATACGAAAGGCTTAACGAACGAGTTGGCATCTGATCCAAACATTAAAGTGTGAATGATGTTTAAAGAGGGGTAGGAAGGAAAATATGAGAATGTTTGTGGAAAACCAGCAATGGCATAGTCTCATTAGGTAACAACAGAAGTTTTCAAACCTTTTACTCTTGGGTCATCTTTATACTTTTAAAAATTATTAAGAACCTTCCTCCTCCACTCCCCCACAAAAAAGCTTCTATTTAATATTTATGTGGATGCCCAAAGTAAGTATCTGTACTTGCTTTATTGCCTGAAAATTTTAAATCACAAGAACAGACAAGTATACATTCCATTAGCCATCAGAGCAATGGCATCATCAAACATCATTTAGACTCTGGAAAACTCTATTATATATTCAACAGAGAGTAAGAGTGAAAAAGGCAAATAAAATCTTAATGTAAGTATAAAAATAATTTTGACCCCACAGCCACATTAAAAGGGTCTTAGGGACCCCTTAGATTCCCTAGGCACACTTTAAGAACTGCTGGGTTACAGAATGGGAAGGTGAGAATGAAGCGGCTAAGTAGACAGAGATAGAACATGTCTAGAGTAATTGAAGGTCAAGCTATATATTTAAAAAATGGACAGATACTCAAGGTTGTACAAAGCAGTCATATAATTGTGAGCAGACTATAGAGGATTCATTTACAAGGACAGAAATAGGTGGGGATGCATGGGAATGCAGACTAGAGATCAGTTAGAAGCCTATAAAAGAGTTTACCAGCAGCAAGTAATAAGTACATGGGGACAGTGTTAAAGAAAGAAGAAAACAAGACCTCAGGAGATACGCAGGATGATATAGGAGGCTAAAGGAATAATCTGGTTCAAGGTGGGACTGAAGAATTATGCTAGATATTTTAAAGTTAAGGAAAGTGATGATTAAGAAAAGGAAAGTCATGCAGTAACTGGTGATCTATAATAAAGGATTATACATGATTGACCAGATTGCAAGATATTGAGGGAAAAATGAAAGGTGAGGCAGTTCTGGCATAGGCATAGATGACTCATTGGATGAAAGAACGGAGAGTGAGCAACAGCTTCGATTGGAAATTGAACGAAAGAAATTGGTGATGAGGAGAAGATTGAAGAAAGAAGAAATGATGATGGAGCAAGGTTACAGAGAATCTGGGAGGAAATTAGATTTAAAATATAGGTAAAGAGATTGGTTTGTTAAACGAAAATAACCCCTCTTTTCCTGTGAGACGGAGCTAAAAGGAGAAAGGTTCACTAAGTGTACAGGGAGTTCGTTGATAGGAGAAAAATGAGCAGAAGGATGCACAGAACAGAGACATTATGGAAACTGGCAGGAAGGAGATACCACACAGAAATAGAACTAAGGTAAAAAGAAAAGTGGGAATAAAGGAGACAAAAAGAGGAGAAAAAATTTAGTTACTATTAGTGTGCATGTCAACAAGAAGGAGGAAACACCAGAGATTAAAACCCCAGGATTCCAACTGGAATGCTAATAAAATAGCTTCTCGGTGGCAATAAATAAATAAATACATAAAGGTTTACACTAGATCTGCATTAACATTAGTAGTCTCTAGCCACACGTGATTCTTTAAATCTAAATTTACTGAAATTAAATAAAATAAAAGTAATAAAAATTAATTATTTGCCAGATTTCAAGTGGTCAATAACCATGTATGGCTAATGGCTACCAGAATAGGTTCCATTGGATATAGCTGCCTTAGATGCACATATGGTAAGGGTGGGAAAGCATGCATTATATATTAGCTAGTATTTACTGTATACTTACTATATATGATTGCATGGAGTCCACACATGATCTTTTGACATAGGTTCTATTACATTCACATTTTACAGATGACAAAACAGATCAGGAGACTAGCTCTATATCACACTATAGCCAGAACTTTCTCACTCTAAGGATGGAGTAATAAGGAAGAACAATTTGTTGAAGGTGATAATATCCTGGCAGTTTAAAGATGACTAGCATTTTCCTATGATAATCAGAATACCATGAAATACAAAAGGAACAAAAGTGGAGAACTTTACATGAATAAAGTAGTTAATGAAAATAAAACATGTATTCAATATTAAAGTACTGACTTGAAATATTTTAAATTAGAAAGTGCAAGAGCTAAAGTTATCATAGCAACTTTAACTCACCCAACTTACTTTATTAGTAAGTTCATGTCATGTGGGAAAGTTATGTTGCCATGGAAACCACCATAATGCTACCATTTTACACTTACATAACACCTTTCATCTGGCGAGCTCAAAGAGACTTATAAACATTAATTCATTAATAGTTCTTTTTATTGAAAGTGCATCAGAATTTACCTAATAGCATACAAAAACAATTGCAGATCAAACAAAAGGAAACTTCATTGCTCTCTAACAGATTCACATAGTTTATACACCATCTAGTACTATTTAAGAAGAAAGAGAGAGACAGTAATCTTATAAAGACATTCACCTTCTTGTTTCTTGTACCAAACTGAAAACCATCTCCTATTGTTTTATTGTCAAAAATATTCAGCTTTGCTTCCACCCACTCTTTAATTTCTTTTTTCATGTGTTCAGCTAATTGCCTGGGAATATCTTTTAAAATGCTATTACACACACTTACCTGTGCAGCTCTAATCACTAAGATATTCACTGATATAAATCTGGTTCTGTCTTTAAAAAAATGTATGACATCATTTTAAACTGGAAAGACTAAAACTAAAATATGAAGGGTTTGTGTGTGTGTATGTGTTTAAATTTTGAAAACTGAAAGTTATAAAATCCTTAGTTGTTCATGTTATTTTTGCTCATAAATTATTACAAGTAAAGCAAATATTTGTTTCAATATTCTAAAAACATAAAATACTGGGCTAGAAAAATTAGGTCACTGAAACAGTCCATTAAGCATAATATTTTATTTTTAATAGAGTCATCAAAGGATAATTTATGAGATTACAATAACTTAGATAATTTTATGAAATTGGCTTCAAAAGGAAAGATAACTTTCTTCCAATAACTTACTAGGATCTATCAATCAAGAATTTTGGCAAATTGGGCATGGTGAAGCATGCCTATAGTCCCAGCTTCTCAGGAGTCAGAGGCAGGAAGATCACTTGAGCCCAGGAGTTCAAGGCTGCAATGAGCTATGATCGTGTCACTGCACTATAGCCTGGGCAACTGAGCAAAACACCATCTCTTAAAAAAAGAAAAAGAAAAAGAAAAAGAATGTTGGCAAACACTGGGAACTCGTTCATGTTTTTTAGTCGGTGCTCTTTACTATTTTCTGAACTAATATCACTTCAGCCATATTCTATTAATATTGGTCACATTAATTCACAAGGCCACCCCCGATTCAAGAGAATGAAGAAATAGAATGGGAGAAGCTGCAAAGTCACAGTGTTTAAAAAAACGCATTCAAGGATGGGAGGAATTTGTGGACATATTTTGTAACCTACAACAGATGGAATCATCCTAAAATTTATCATGTCCAGGCTCTTCTAAAGGATCATTTAGAATTTTTGACTCAAAATCATTATTAGGAAAGCCCATCATTAACAAGCCCATCATTTTATAATTTTGTATGTGTTTAATTAAAAGTTTGAAAACTGAAAATTGTAAAATCCTTAGCTGTTCATGTGATTTTTGCTTATAAATTATTACAAGTAAGGCAAATACTTGTTTCAATATTCTAAAAAAATATAAGGTTTGCTTTTTGCCTCAATGTCAGATTTTCAGCTATTACCACTGTTCCTGCTCTAATGGTCATATTCAATTCCTCCCTATTAATCCTCTTCTCCCAACACATACACACATTTAACTTGCTTCTCCTGTTGAAAGCTTGTTTTATGATTGAGAAACCATATAACATAAAATTTGTTTGTCATATCTTCCCTAAACAAGAGCTAATAAGGAGTTAGTAGATACCTCTGAGATGCAAACATCTTTCTCTGGTTACTACTATGTTCTGGTTGTATCTATCATTCTAGTCAAAGAATCACTTTATATGAAAGATGGTATTATGAGGAATCCTTTCAGAGAATTTTTTCCCTTAGTACCCAATGCATTTTATAATCTTAGGTCACTGAACATAAATGGCACAAAGCAGAATTTTTTAATGGCTTATTTCAGTGTAAACAACTTTAATATCCCTTGGAATAATTATTCTTTTTATCACCTAGTTTGCCTATATTTGTTTGTTAAGCATCTTTGAGTTTTGAATTCTCTTGCTGTTCATCAGCAACTTTTATACCTCATTTGTATTCTTCCAGTTATTCTACTTCTACTGTTCATCACTTGAAATGGTCATCAAAATGTAATAAGTTGATCGAAGAGTCTCAGATATTACTTTAGAATAAGCTTATTCCTTTTATGAAAGATGTATCTGTATTTGACTTTGTAAGATAATAAATTCAGGAAAAACCCAACTGGGACCTCTAACATACTCTTCTATAATCTATGAATTTTATACTAAATAAGACTATAATATTCTCCTCTACAAGTGGAAGCTACATCCCCATAGGAAATGGAGATGCTAAACTATTAATAGTTACCCAGGTTTTCTCTGCCTACCATGGAACCTTAAACTTCATGACAGTCTAAGCACTGTAACACATTATAATTTATGTTCATATAAATGAAACTCTCTAGATGTTCTTCAGCTAGTCTACTACTTAATGTTTCTGATGTTTTTAAGACAGAAAAGTTCTTTGCATTCAACCTGAAAAAAAGACAATGTCAAAATAAATTTATAAGTCAAATATTGTAATAAGTACTGCTGTAAGGTTGGTAATGATTTAAAATGGTACAGGAGTAAAATGAATAGTTATAATAAGTAAAATTACTTATGTTTTTTATTTGTTTTTTTAAATTTCAGGGTATGCACATTGACGATGTCCTTACTGCTCTTTTGAGATACTCTGTCTCATTCTCTTATAAAGTTCTATTATACCTGGGCATTCTAGGATTCTGATATTAGCCTATACAACTGCTATCTTCCTATTCTCGCTTCCTAAGAAGTGCTTCTATAATATTTTTTTTCTTTGTTACCAGATAATTAACATTATTCGTCAAGCCCTGACTGTTTGCTCCTGCTGTGTGTAGGGACATTAACCAATCACAGAATACCCACCAAACACATTACAATGTAATGATTAAGACACACAATGCTGCATTAAATCCTATTTTTTAAACTTGAAAATATATCCAGATTCAGCTTCTTGCATAACTATCCACCACTACCCATATTATGTATTCTTAAATTGACAAACATTGTGCTGGTCTAATCTATAATTTATTTAACATCAAAGATGGGTCAATTGCCAATCCATTGAAAACTTTTCAATATTCATATTTCCCATCCTCTCATTGTCATTTAACATTATTTAAATAAAGGGAATTCCATTCACTCATTCAACAAATTATTTATTCAGCAGTTTCTAGGTGTCAGGAACCATAAATCACCCAAAGCAATCAGAGATAGATGTTTCTCCCAAGGAGCTTAGAATCTATACAGGGAAGTAACTGTCAAAAGTGAGAGGCCCCATTAAGAAAGGTGAGATAAACTCTTACAGAAGCAAATAGGGAAAAATTACTTCTAGTTGGAAATCAAAGAATGCTCTACAGAGAAAATGAGTTGTAAAAGATTGATTTCTCCATGTGGTGATAAGACTAGAGAATGAATAACAGGTAGCCTGTTAGTTATTCCTTTCTCTGACCACTGCTCACCCTGCTCATGAGTAAGATTCCCAGAAGCCCTACCCCTAGTCCAGGATTGGAAACTTAACCAAACTTGCCAATGCTCTTTTCAACTGTTGGTGCTCACAATTGAAAATAGTGATGAGCAGAAATGATAATTCCATGACTTAATGAAGGAGATTATGTCCAAAATCAATTGGGACATTGTATGGAATAGAAATTTAGTGTACCAGGGACAACACATTATATTAATATTTTGTGACATCAGAAAACTTCTGAAGTCAAGTAACACGAATTCTGGAAATTTTTTAAGTATCTTGATTCTAATAGTCACTGTATAATACTTTGTGCAGTTGAATTTCAAAGTTGCTCAGGTTATTCATGACAAGTTATTTTTTTCCTTTTTTCTTTTTGATGGTAAAGAACATAGATGCTGCTAAGGGAAAAAAGTAGACTAAAATCTTTTCATATTCATCTACAGAAACAAGTGGTTTTGCCTTCTTTGAAACAAAAATACAAATTACCTCCTTGCTGTTGGAGAAAGATTATATGATCTATAACAGTAAATTTTACAGCACACAACTATATACGCACAGACAAAATAATTGTTTAAACAATGAAGATAGTTATAAGGATATTATGTAAAAACACTGATAACGAGGTAGTTATAAAAAGAGAGAGAGCATTTATTCGTGAGCAAGCATTTACTCATTTAATAAAAAACATGTAATGAGTGATAACTACATACTGAAAACTATGTGAGACCATGAGATGCAATAAGGAATACAATTGGACACTTTGGATACTTTCCCAGCCATTATGAAAGGTTCTATGCAATATTCTGAGGTAGACAACTATTTGACCAGTAATTCTAAGTGTGATCAGTCTAAACTAAAAGGGACTAGCGGGGCTAAAACTAACCCCAAGGTTATGGATAGCTTCCCAGAGAAAGTGGCCTTTAAACTGAAGGGTGAGTAGGAGTGAGCTAACAAAGAGGATAACAAGTAGAAAAGCATAGGAGAGATTTGCTCCAGGCAGAGACACTCGCCCTGAGACAAAAGAAAAGATGTCAAGGAACTGAAAAAAAGATCAATATGACCATAGAAAATGCAGGAAAGAATGTCAAAAGATGAGCTGGTGAGGTTGATAGTGTCCAGATCAGAGTAGAATGGAAAGAAGACAAATTGAAATCCTAGCTCTGCTAGTAACTAGCTATGGAAGTGTAGAAAGACCATTAACAACTCAGAGCTTCGGCTTTCTCATCTTTCAGGAGAGGAATTAAAACTAGATCATTTTTGAAGTTTCTTTCACTCTCTAAACCTCCAAATAACTCATGTAGTAACACAGGGTTAAAATTTGCAATTATTTTGCTATTTGCAGAAGCTATAAAGCTAATGTTAAACACTCTGTTTGTACCTCACTGAGAATATTTTTACTGCTGTACTGGATGTTCAGTAATGCTTGTTTAATATTTTTTTCCTGGTTAAACATACTGCAATCATAATTAATGTCCAAGAAACTCAGGTTCTTAATCACTCATTTTAACTTGTATTTAAACAGACTCAGAACTGTTTCCGAAAGAAAATTTTAGCCCTGCCTAATAGTTGCTTCTCTCTGAGACTACCTCTCTACAGAGAGGGAGGAGTCTTTTATCCAGACAAGCATTTGGTCAGAAAAGAGAAAGATGGTGGGCAAGAGAAGAAAGAAAAATTATCTGTAATCTAATACCCAGAAATAATAATTGGTAATGTCCTGCTGTATTTTCTTCTTCAAATGACTACAGGTCACCTGACTCACTCAAAAGCATCAATTTCTTTCTTTCTTTTTTTTCTTTTGTCAATTGTGGAAGCATCAGTTTAATCAGAAACATTGCATGTATAACATTAAAGTGAAACCTCTCAAGTTGAAGTGGGTCTTGGGAATCTAGAGCCCCACCCAATACCCTCCATACCTATACTTGGAAGCACAAGTTGAATGCCACTGCTCTTCATCAATGACCTCAAATTTTTGTTTTAATCACACTTACTAATCGATAACTACTTTTGAGCATGCACTCCTAAATACGTTCATTTATATTTTATATACTATTATACTTAGATATTTTATATATATGTTGTATATAAAACATATACAAAATAAAAATGCACAGGCTAGAGATGAAATGATATTTTTATTTAATTTTGCTATATACATGCTAAAAACTCCTTTTGTATAATCAAAAATATTGTTGCTGATAATATCTATACTGAGAATGCTGAATTACCATGCTTATCCCTCTCTCCTTTTTTTATTGAAGCAAAAAACACATAACATGAGATCCACTCTTTTAACAAATTTTTGAGTGAACTGTAAACACAACGTTGCACAGATGATCTCTAGAACTTACTCATCCTACATGACTGAAACTTTATATCCATCGAACAGCAGCTCCCCAACTCTCCTCTTCCTAGTCCCTGCAATCACCATGCTACTTTCTGCTTTCTACTTTAGATACTTCATATACGTGGAATCATACAGTATTTGTACTTCTGGGACTGGTTTATTTCACTTAGCATAAGGTCCTCAAGTTTCATCCATGTTGCACAACATAACAGGATTTCCTTTTATGTGGCTGAACAATATTTTATGGTATGCATATACATTTTCTTTATCAGTTCATCAATTGATGGGCATTTAGGTTGTTTTCAGCTCCTGACTATAGTGAATAATGTTACAATAAACATGCAAGTGCAAGTATTTCTTCCAAATTCTAATTCCAGTTCTTTTGGATAATAACCAGAAGTGGAATTGATGGATCATAAAGTAGTTCTATTTTTAAGTTTTTGAGGAACCTCCATACTGTTTTCCACACTGGCCATATAATTTTACATCCCCACCAACAGTGCATAAGTGTCCCAATTTCTCCACATCCTCACCAACATTTGTTATTTATTTACTTTTTAATAATGGCTATCCTGACAGGTGTGAGGTGATATATCATTGTGATTTTGATTTTCATTTCCCTGATGATTAATTATGTTGAGGATCTTTTCATATACACTTTGGCTATTCATATGTCTTCTTTGGAGAAACATTGATTCAAGTCCTTTGCTCATTTTTAAATCAGGTTATTTGATTTTTTTGTCATTGAGTTGTATGAGTTCCTTCTATTTTTGGATATTAATTACTTATCATATAAATGATTTACAGATATTTTCTCCCAATCTGCAAGCTGCCTATGCACACTGTTGACTGTTTCCGATGCTGTGCTGAAGCTTTTCTGTTTGATGTAGTCCCACTTGTCTATTTGTGCTTCTGTTGCCAGTGTTTCTGGTGTAATACCCAAAAAGTCGTTGCCAAGACCAATGTCATGAAACATTTCCTCTGTGTTTTGTTTTAAGAGTTTTAGAGTTTCAGGACTTACTTAAATCTTTAATCTATCTTGAGATGACTTCTTGTGAATGGTATAAGGGTCTAATTTCATTATTTTGCATGTGCATATCCAGTTTTCCCAACACCAACTGTCACAGACACTGTCCTTTTCCTATTGCATAGCCTTGGCACCCTTGTGGAAAACCATTTGACAAATAAATCATACATGGTGTATCTCCGGGATGTCTATTTTGTTCTATAGGTCTACATGTCTTTATGCCAGTACTATACTCTTTTGATTACTGTAGCTTTGCAGTATGTTTTGAAATCAGGAAGTGTGAGGCCTCCAGCTATGTACTTCTGTCTCTGGATTGTTTTTTTTATAAAGGTCCTTTGTCATTCCATAGGAATTTTAGAATAGCTTTTTCTATTTTTATAAAAAAAAATGCATCGGGATTTTGACAGGGATTGCAATAAACCTGTCAATCACTTTGGGTAATGCTGACACTTTAACATTAATTCTTCCAATCCATGAACATGGATGTTTTACTAATTATTTGTGTCTTCTTTAATTTCTTTCAGCAGTGTTTTGTAGCTCTCAGTGTAGCATTTTTTCTCCTTAGTTAAGTTTATTCCTAAGTATTTTATACTTTTTGATGCTACTTTAAATGGTATTGTTTTCATAATTTCCTTTTCAGATTGTTCACTGTCAATGTATAAAAATACAATAGAATTCTGTATGTTGATTTTGTATCCTGTGACTTTGCTAAATTCACTTATTAGCTCTAAAAGTTTTTTTGTGTGTGAGAATTTTTAGTGTTTTGTATATATGAGATCATGTCATCTGCTAACAGAGATAATTTTACTTCTTTCTTTCCAATTTGAATGCCTTTTATTTCTTTTCCAATTTGGATGCCATTATTGCTCTGACTAGGACTTTGAGTACTGTGTTGAATAAAAGTAGAGTGTGCATGTCTTGTTCCTAATCTTAGAGGGAAAGCTTTCAGTTTTTCACCATGGAATATGATGTTAGCTGTGGGCTTTTCAAATAAAGCCTTTATTATGTTGAGGTAATTTCCTTCTATTCCTAGTGTATTAAATGTTCTTATCATAAAAGGGTGTTGAATTTTGTCAAATGTTTTTATGCATCTCATGAGATGATCATACGATTTTTATCCTTCATTCTGTTAATGTGATATAGCACATTTGTTGATTTGCATATGTTGAACCATTCTTGCATCCCAGGGATAAAGCCCATTTGGTCATGGTATATGATTCTTTTAATGTGCTGTTGAATTCAGTTTGCTATTATTTTGTTGAAGATTTTTACATATATATTCACCTGTAGTTTTCTTCTCTTCTACTATTTTTTTTCTTTTTTTGAGACAGGGTCTTGCTGTCACTCAAGCTAGAGTGCAGTGGTGCGATCACAGCTTACAGCAGCCTCAAACTCTTGGCCTCAAGGAATCCTCTTGCCTCAGCCTCCCAAGTAGACAGACTACAGATGAGTACCAGTATGCCTGGCTAATTTTTTTTTGTTAAGATGAAGTCTCACTATCTTACCCAGAATGGTCTCAAACTCCTGGCCTCAACTGATCCTCCTGCCTCAGCTTCTCAAAGTGCTGGGATTATAGACGTGATCACCACAACTAGCCTCTTGTAGTGTCTTTGTCTGGCTTTGGTCTCTAGGTAATGCTAGACTCATAAAATAAAGTTGTAAGTGTTCTCTCCTTCTGAATTTTTTGGAAGAGTTTGAAAAGGTTTGGTGTTAATTTTTCTTTAAATGTTTGGTAGAATTCACCAGTGAAACCATCTAGTTCTGGGCTTTTCTTTGCTGGGAGGGTTTTGATTACTGATTCAATCTCCTTACTAGTTATAGGTCTGCTCATATTTCTTATTCGTTCATGATTCAGTCTTGGTATATGGTATGTTTCTAGGAATTTATCTATTTCTTCTATGTCATCCAGTCTGATGGTATATAATTGTTCACAGTAGTCTCTCATGACCCTTCTTATTTCTTTCATCAGTTGTAATGCCTCCTGTTTCATTTCTGATTTTATTTGAGGCTTCTCTCTCGTTTTCTCAGTCTATCTAAAGGTCATTCAATTTTGTTAATAATTAAAAAAAACAGTTTTATTGATTTTTTTCTATTTATTTTTATTCTTTCATTTATTTCTGCTGTAATCTTTATTATTTCTTTTCTCCTGCTAACAGTGAACTAATTTTGCTCTTCTTTTTCTAATTCCTCAGGGTGCAGAGTTAAGTTCTTTATTTGAGTTCCTTCTTCTTTTTTAATTGAGGTATTTATTGCTATAAATTTCCCTCTTAGTACTGCTTTTGTTGCACCCCAATTTTGGTATATTGTGTTTTTGTTATTTGCCTCAAGATATTTTCTCATTTCCATTTTCATTTCTTCTTTGATCCAATGGTTGTTCAAGAATATATTGTTTAATTTCCACAGGTTTTCAAATTTTCTCCTTCTGTTATTGATTTCTAGTTTTATTCCACTGTGGTTAGAAAAGACACAGGGTATGATATCAACCCCAAATGTGTTAAACTTGTTTTATGACCTATATGATCTATCTGGAGAATGTTCCATTCTCCTGCTGTTGGATGAAATGATCTGCATATGTCCGTTAGGTCCATTGTTTTGTCTACAGTGTTGTTCAAGTCCTGTTTCCTTATTGATCTTATGTTTCAATGTATTATCCACTACTGAAAGTGGGTATTGAAATCTCCTACTATAGTGTTAAACTAGTTATTCTGCTTTTCAGTTCTGTCAATGTTTGCATCATATATTTAGATATTCTGATGTTGGATGCATATATATTTATAATAGTTATATCTTCCTGGTGAATTGACTCTTTTATCATTTTATAATGTTCTTCATTTCTCTCATGACAGTTTTTGACTTAAAGTCTATTTTGGCTGATGTCCACCCCTGCTCTCTTTTTTGTCACCATTTGTGTGAAATAATATTTCCCATTATTTCACTACACCCTATGTGTGTCCTTAAATCTAAATTGAACCTCTTTTAGATAGTAGTTAGTTATATCTTGCTTTTTATCCATTCAGCTACTCTATATATTTTTATTGGAGAGTTTAAACCATTTAAAGTAAAATAAGTATTGATAGGGAGAACTTACTATCATAATTTTATTAATCATTCTCTGTTTTGTAGCTCTTTTGTCCCTCTTTTCCTCGCTTACTGTCTTTCTTTGTGTTTCATTGATTTTTTTGAAGTGATATGCTTTGATTTCTTTCTCATTTTCTTTTATGTTATCTTTTATAGGTATTTTCTTCATAGTTACCATGGGGCTCAAATGCAACATTTTATAGTTATAACAATCTGATAAGCTGGTAACAACTTTAGTTCAACTGTATACCAAAGCTATACTTTTACTTTATTTCCTCAAATAGAGTAGAAGTAGTAGTAGCTCTTTTTTTATTGTTGTTCATCTGTACTGGAATTATTACTATTGTCTTCATGCTGCAATTCCTTTAAGTCACTTATCATTTTGTGAGGATTAGTTTAGGTAAAATGAAATTAAACATTCCTAAGAATCCACTTAACCAGCGATTTTCTGAGTGCAATGAACTAAAGAGTAAAGGCACTACTATTAAACTCTATGCCTCAGGGGATTCCCTGTATTCTCTCAGAGAGCTCTTGATAATCTAACAAAGGTACCAATTGAGGGCATCAGTCTCAATCCACAGAGCAACACTGTTAAAGATTTTTATTTTTATTATTATTTTACTGAAGTCAAAAAACAAAAATAAAAACACAAAAATGTTCCAGTATGTCCTTCCAACAATACCCAGGAGACACTCCTGTCCATCCCATTTTAAAGTAGAGGTATTATGAAAGTGCTTAATTCACCACAACCTCAGTACCCACAGGACCACTGGTTTGTTGTTTATAACATATACTGTGTGAGTCATGTAAATTACCATATTTCTTTTTTGGTATCTGTGGATAGGAAAAACTCAGTCTGTGGCCCATCTCTGGGAGGTACACTCGACTTCATGCTGTCCCTGTAGGTACTAATATTGTTCCTTGTTTCATTTTAAATTTTCCAATGCTATTTGTCCTCTGCTTGATTTCTTCACATTATAATTTTTGTTGAGCCGAAATAAAGTATAAACTACCTCAAACATTTGTTGAAAAGGGTAGAAGATAAGTTATTATAAAGAGAAAAAGTAAACAAATATGATATAAATAAATAAATATCCCTCTAACTTTGTAAAAAGTGAGTTTGACAGTAAAAGTAAAATGCAAAAGACTAGAAAGACAGGTATTCTAGAAAGACAGGTATTCAAGAAAGACTTGCAACTCCCGGGTCCTTGTGCTGAATTACAACTGCAAACAATATATCTTTTTAAGTGTTTATTAAAGAAAAAGAAAGCACAAAGCTTCAGGAAAGTAAATGCATTAGGGACTAGAATAGAGACAAATCAGAATGCTGCTTGGGTGTTTGGAGTCTTTGCTTCAAGCATAAAACCTTTTTTTCTTCCCTAGAAACACGAAATAAATAAATAAATAAATAAAGACTGACTGATTTGAAATATAAAACCTCAGCTAGAGGGGAACTGAACCTCAACCCTTAAGTCAGGCCACAAACTCTTTGAATTTTTTCCATGTTCACAATGATTCCACCATAACAAAATAATGGGAATATTGTAGACTGCCTACAAAATCTATAAATATTGTAACATCTAAATAATATTCCCCATTGTTGTGAATGATTACAATTAACAAGTAATTTTTCCAAGCCTATTGATCAAAATTTGTTTGATCATCATGAAATCTGACACAGAATTTTGGTTTAGTAAACTAAAGTTTCAAGGGGAGAAAATGATTGCCTTTTCTCTCTTGCAAAGGTATTAGTGGCTCAACATACTAGAGTATATAATTTCAAAATAATCAAGCAGTTATAAGTAAAATGGATTTCAATGAAGCTTGTGTTACTGCAGCTTAATACTAAATAAGTAAGAATTTTTATCTAGGCTGAGTTGAGCAGAAATCAATATTGAGAGACTATAAGAGAAATACATATAAATGATGATGTTCTCTGCATAAAACCAAGAAATTATCAGAATAACAAAGAGAATGATTAAGATAAATAAGACAGACATAATGATGATATTTGTACTACCTTATCAGACAAAAAAATGGAAAAGAGATAATGAAATGGCAAACTTTCAAAAGCTGAAAGCTTAAATGGCAACCATGAATACTCACTCCCAAATTAAATATCCTGGAAAGCTAGAAATTCTAGCTTTCTAATTTGCTAAACAAAGAAATTCTACAAGCAAGCTGTTCTTGCTGAAGCATATTAAAATGAAAATGAGACCAAGTAAATATTTAGAGAAACATGAAACAGCCTAGCCATTGAATAGAAAGGTGCCAAATGTTAGTGGACATACAAAACATGGTGAAGAGTTTCAAGTTTCACATTAATTGTTCCATCTTCAAGGGAGTGGCTGAGAATAACCAAATATATCTGGAGGAAGAAAAACATCAAGTCATTGCACAAAATCCTCCAGAGTTACCACAGTATGCTCCTGTGAGTCAAACAAATGATCTGAGGTTTTATTAGGGGTACAAAAGCTACATAAGAGTATTTCATAATAACATTTTCTTAAAATTCAAAATAGAATTTACTAAGATTTTCAGTAAAAGATAAAGATGTAAACTGGAGTGCTTTAAAATGTGCTTCAAAGTCACAGAAGCCACATATGGAAGGCAAAACATTTTCCCCTCCAAGTTGACTCCTTTAGACTAATATGATGGCTCACTTCCTTCAACTCATGGATTAGAAATTGGATTGTGTGTCCTGCTTACATGAGCCTGTATGATTCTTAAGTTCACAATTGCAATTCAGCTCTACTTCCAGCTTTGTGACTTTGGGCCAGTTAGTTACCCTCTCAGAGTCTCCTCCTTACCAGTGAAATGAGAAAAATAATGTAATAATTTTTGTAAAGGTTTTGGCAGACTACCTGGCATATATAAAGCATTTACTACAAGCTGGGGTGAGGAGGGACAATTCAGTGGGGAAAAAAAGGAATAATATAAACATAATGATAAAATATTTCAAAACTTAGATGAAAGTTAAAAATTACTAGAAAAATATATAATTATTCAATAAAAAAATGAAAGCCCAAATAAGATAAACCAATAGTTAATAATATAAAGGGGAAAAAAAGCCACACAAGACCCAGATAAATTTACAGGCAAGAGGTAAATTTTATCAAACTTTGAAGGAATTGAATCTTTCCAACCTTACACACTATGCCCCAAAATTAAAAAAGAAAAAAGAAACATTTCCATCCTTAATACTCCAAGCAAAGCACAGTACAAGAAAGAAAAATTATAGATCAAAATCCTAAAAAAAATTAGCAAACGGCAGCCAGCAAAATATAAAAATAATAGATTGTATGTTATAATCAAGTAGGGTTTAATCACAAATGCAAGGGGAGTTCAATAATAGCAAGCTGTAATTTAGATTCAATAGCAAAGTAAGGGGGCCGAGACTCCTATCAACTGCAAAAAAGCATTTGATAGGGGTCAAAACCTGTTTAATTTTTAAAATCTAGTAATAGAGCTTCTTTAATATTATAAACTATCTTCAAAAAACATTGGAATTACTCCTCTAAAAAATCAGGAACAGGCCAGGCACAGTGGCTGCACACCTGTACTCCCAGCTACTACTAGAGAGGTTGAGGCAGGAGGGTCACTTGAGCCCAGGAGTTACAGGCCAGCCTGGGTAACATAGCAAGATCCTCTAAAAAAATCAGGAATAAAACAAGAATGTCCACTATGATTGCTTTCTTTCAACAATGAAGAAGTTTTTGTCAACTGAGAATAAGAAAAAAAACATGTAGAAGATCTGGAAAAAAGTAATAAAACTGTCATGATTTGCACATGATATAAATGTTGACACATGACATCTATTTTTGTACAGTACCTTAAAAACATAAAGCATGTGAGAATAAATATTTAGAAATTTGTACATGATCTTCATATAGAAAATTATAAAACTTTATTAAAAGATGTTAATAATGTATAGATGCAGAGGAATAAAATGTTCATCAATATGAAGACCTGATATCACTCAGAATTCTCCCATACTGATTTACGGAGTCAATGTTATTTCTACGAAAATCCCAAAGGCTTTCATGCAAACTGACAAGCTGATTGTAAAATTCATACAGAAAAGCAACAGCCTGGGAATAGCCAAGCCACTTCTAAGAAAAACAATGCCCTACGAAATCTACAGTAATTAAGATAGTGAGGTCCAGAGGTGGACTAATTTACCAATAGAATAAAATGAAGCCCTGAAACAAGACCATACACAAAAGTCAACAGAATATAACAGAGAAGGCACGGATTATTCAAAACAGTGCCAGAATCATTGGTTAGATATATTGAATAAAATAAAATTGATCCTTATCATACCATCCCCCCAAAATACACTCCCAGTGTAATTAAGACTTAAATGGAAAAGGCAAACTTGACACTTTTAGAAGGAAATAAAGGAAAATAATTTTGTGACTACAGGATGAAAAATGTTTTCCTATGTAGGAAACAAAAAATTCTAACTATGAAAATGATAAACTAAATTAAAATTAAAAATGTCACCATCAAAAGTCACCTAAAGGAAGTATAAAAGATACACCTTAAACCGGGATAATGTATTCACTATACATATATACATATATTTGTAAATTGTGATAATATAATATATTGACTATCTACCTATCCAATGAAGTACTTCTATACACATATATTATATATAAAGAATTCCTTCCAATTAATATGCTACAGACTTATAATCCAAAAGAAAAATGGGAAAAAGAAGAAAAAACATAAAAGCCTAAATGGAAAGCTGATTAACCTGATTAGTAATCTGGAAATGCAATTTAAGACCATTGTGAGATATCTTTTTACCCATTAGACTGGGGAAAACAAAAGGAGCAGTCTGACAAATGTTGATGAACATGTGCAGCAATTGGAACACTTCTATGTGTTGGTAGAAGTGTAAATGGATGCATCCACTTTTGAAGATAATTTGGCATTGTCTTTTATAGCTGAACAAGCACACCCTATGACTGGGATGTTCTATTCCTAAGGAAAGGCCCCAGGGGAATTCCTGCATATGTGTACCAACAAATATGTATGAAATGTACAAAACATTCTGCCATTATCGGCAATAGCAATAACAAACAAAAAATAAAATAAAATAGATAATTCAACAATAAAATAGATAAGTAAACTGTGGGATAATCATACAATGGAATATTAAATGGTAAAAATGAATGCATGGTATTGGTAATGTTCTATTTCTTTAGTTATGTAAAAGACATTCAAAATGTTTTATTAGGTTTCATAATTTATGAAAACATTACATATATTCTTTTGTATGTATCAAATTTCACATAATAAAAAGAGAAAAAGAAAGAAACTCGTAAAACATAATTAAAGCAACTTTCTAGAATACAATAGTTACTCAAACCATCAGGGAAAACTTTTTTTAAATTTTTCATTGAAATTTTCTGGAATATGATCAGATATTAAAAAGACCTAACAGTCTAATGTATTCGAATATTTAATGCACATATAGAAGATGGAACCATAGAATATAAGAAAGCTGGTGCTAATATGGGAAATTAGAAAGATAAAGAACAAATCCTTTTATGCAAGTTTCCCATTTAAGTCAAAAGTTTTTGTTTTTAGTGATGGTAGTTTTTTGATAACATAATTATGTATAATAAGTATATTTAGTGATTTCTTTATTATTTTTCCTATTTCTTGGTGTATTATAGATTCTTGTGTGACAACAGTTAGAAAAAGTGAGAGGTTAAATATCATACTATAATAAAATAAATGGAAAATGTGTATAATTTATAAATATAAATAAATAAAGATACCCAAACCAGATCATCTATGAATTATGGGTGTGATTTACATAAAACCACTCAAACCTGCAAACCATTTTCTCAAAGAAAGGATCATGGCCCTATTATAATTAATAATGATGAGTAAAAAAGGGTATTATAAAAGTGATTTCCACATATCTTCAAAATTTTAAGCTAAATCATATGAATATGCCTACAAACAGGCATAAGATAAATTTTAACACACATTCCTAATAAAACACTAAATTGTAACAATTGAAATAAATGTCCTTAATATGAAAACACCCATTTCAAAGTAATAAATGCAGACTGGAAAAATCAGTGTTTACAGAAGAAAAGAGTAAGAAAGTTATTGCCTTTAATATTCAAAGAGATCAAATTAAAAACACTAAAACCCAACAGTATATGAACCAAAATAGTACTGCTAACAGACAAGATGAAAAAAGAAAATGTTTATCCTTGCTAGGAAAGACATGTAAATTTAAATATCAACAATAATTGATTTTTGTATATTCAAATAACAGTACTTTGGTAAATTATAATACTATTTTCTGGCAAAGCTGCAAGGAAATTGTATTCTCAAGCATTGCGGGTAAGAGTAATCTTCTGTCCATTTATTCAATACTTTTTATGGGTCTCTGAGAAGATTATACTATATTATACTCTCATTCTCTCCTGGGACACTCTTCCTTTGCTTCTTGCAACTAATTTCTCCTCATCTGATTCCACTCAAGTGTCCCTTCCTTCAGAGTTACCCTATCCTTGGAATTATTAATATTTTAAACTACTATCTTTATTGCTCATGAAGCAACTCCTATAAACTCCTTTTAGCATGAAATATATCTTACTATAAACATACTTACTTGTCTATTCTTCTTCAGCTAGAATTTCCTAGACTATAAGCAAACTGCAGATGAAAAGATTTATGTCCCTAATGGCATACATAACGCATGGCATGGAGTAAATGCCCAGTAAATACAAATATAAATACATATTGCAATAAATTAATGAATGACAGATGAACAAATAAACATAAAGTATCAGAAACAGTATTCAGGATTACAACCATATCACCATGTTGTGCTTGAATATCATTTCTCTGGGAAGGCTCATCTGAAGTGGTCACATGGGTAAGCAGGTGTATCTCCTGCCATAAATCCTTTCTGTCTGGCTGAGAAGTCAATAGTATATCCTTGAGACAAACAAACAGCCAGTGGCTTGGTAGAGTGGAATTGGGGCAGGGCTTAGGAGAAGAGCAGGAAGAATGAACCCAACAAGTCTTGAGGATAGTTATTTAGCTATGTTCATGGCCAGGGTTCTACCAATGGAGCCTAAGACTAGGAGCATCGTAGCATCAATTTATCAGATATGTCAAGTCATTCACAGTTTAAAAGACTTCATTATAATTACACACAAATTATGCTTTAATTAGAGGAAAGGAAGAAATGGTACAACAAAAATTCCACTTCTGAGGTGGAATAAGGTGCTTTATTACAGTAAACAGCCCTAGGGAGACATGGGAGACCCTATGTGTAGTATGGGGAGATTGAAGACAGCACCACCCAATGGCTAGGAGGAGAAAGGGGAAAACAGAAAATAGGAGGATATACTTGGAAAAAGATGTTACTTGCTAGTTGTGCTTAGAACTAATCCATTCTTTCCCGTGACTCTTTTGCATGTAAGTATAGTAAACTCAAAGATTTCTTAGAAAAATATCAGGATTACTTATTTGTTTCTAGGTCATGAATTTTTAAGACATTTTAAAGTACAAAATATGTGTTGGCAGTACCCATTCTCCCCCCACATTGATTTCCTGGAAATTGTGTCATGAAATGAAAAACCACAAAGTAAACTGTTTTTACCATGTGAAGGATATTATAATTCAGAATTGACTTGAGTCAAAGGCTTAGTATCAAAGTTACGAAAAATAATGACAGAAAAACATGTCAGTAAAACTAAAATCATAAAAGTATGAAATGTAGTCATTTAAAATCACAAAATTAAAGTTTGATAACCAAAGACTGGTGACAGATATTTAAAATAATGATTATAAAATATATTACAAAGTATATAAAAATCACCCAATCCTGCAAATATACATATAAATTTGACCTATCATATTACTACTGCTCCTATACTTTTAAGAACAATGATGATAACCACATCATACCACTTAATTGACACTAATTTTATTTAGAATTCAGGAGGACTTTGAGAGAATTTTCTTTTAAGCAAAGAGAGTTTGAGCTGATGCCTCTGTCAGATAATACTTCAAGAAAAAGAATGGGCATTCAAAGAATGACATTAGTCCACTAACCTTAGGACTACCTCAATTAAAGTGAGTATTTAATATAGCTCTATTATTGCATGGTAGTGGTGATGAGAACGGGTGGTGTTTGACTAAAAAAATTATTGAAAAGCAAACTCTGAATTGCCATTTTTTCCTTCCATTCTTCTCCTAAATAGAGTTAATATGCATTAGATCAAATATGACCTACCACCAAAGAGTAAGGAAAACTACTTTAAATAATGTGCATTTCAGGTATATGATTTTACTTGAAATAATGTTTACCTGAAGTCAGTTCTCATTATGAATAAGATGGAATAGCACATAATCACTAAAAGCAATAATTATGAAAATCGTGTTTATAATGTAAAGGGAAAAATCAGAATACAAAATGGTATATGCACAGTGACTGCAGTCATGAATCCACGTAAATATAAGAACAACAGATACTGTTTTGTAATATTGTAGGCTTATCAATATTTTTCCCCACATATATGTTACACAATATAGTAGGCTTATCAATTTTTCTCATAATTTTTTTATACTGGAAAAAAACAACTACAACCAAATCTGGCCTCAAACTTTATAAAAGGACTTTTAAAAAAAAACACTCACAGAATTATGAAAACAGAAATCTCATGTCAGCTATGGTTATTATGTCCTGTGCCTGGACAATAAAACTAAATAAATGCAAGGCTCAAAGGCTGAAATTATTCATAACATAGAAGCAAATGAAGGGGCAACAAATTGAAGAGGTAAAAAGGTATAACATCCATTAAAATGATTTAAAATTTTAATAAAGATATGTTACATACACAATCAGTCTTGCTAATAAAACCAAATAAATACAACAAAATGGGTTTAAAAAACTATACTCACAAACTAAGGTGACTTAAAACTCCAAGTAAAAATGGAAAAAGTTTTATCTAGCAAATTAGGTGGTTTAAAGTGCTAGCAATGGTTGAAAGAAATATAGCTGTTTTTATTGATAAGAGAAATTTCAAAAGCAGAGAAAAGAATATATTTTGACATGACCAGACTAAGTATATTAAAATGTTAACCCTCTTCTAAAAGGGAAAGATCATATTTTATTATACCCTCTTAAAGTTGTAGTTTGTTAGCCAACTTTACTAAGTAATAAAGAACTACTGTGTCCATTTTCTGACACAGTTAAAAATTTATATAATCCTTTGTGTTCGGAAAACTTCATAAAATTAAAATTTTGATTACTATACAATCTACTTATAAAAATTAGTAGCTTTTGAACTAAAATTAAATGGGACAACAGTTATTTGGATTCAGTTTCAATGCTGAATACTAAGTTAATGTTTCACTTCATATGTTACTTGCCTAGACTCATGCTAAGAAAGAAGCAGGGATGGGAGTGGGCACACAGACTTCCATTAGGCAGTGAATATGTATAAAACTTGTACGAGTTTTGGAGAGGAACTGGTACCAAAATACATAAAGCATGATTTGATACAATAATATATAATTGCATAAACATGTATACTGTTGCTATAGAGATGTAGATGGTCGGGATAAATAATACTATGCTTAAGGCTTGACACTGTCCAATATACGCAACTGAAATAGTACACAGTAGAACCATATTGCAATTCTGCCAGACAAGTGAGGATTATTCTTTCCTACTTAATGTGTTCAGTGCTTGACACTGTTTGGATTTTGCTTAACTTATATTTTTATTTGTTTTTATTCTATCTTCTTTCTAACATCAATTTCATTTTGTTTAGTATGTATAGGAATAAAGAACGTGGCTTCCTTGATGAGCTTCCTGTCTTTAGGTACTACACAGCTCTGAAGAGTCTCTTCCACTGTGTGAAAACTATTATTTTCATATGGCCCAGGGGCATTTTTGCACACTCTATTGCTAAAAGAGCTATATTTAAGAACTGCCTTGTAATTATTGCTGCTTGTTGAGCAGGGATGTAGTGCAGAAAAGAATTATTCCGGGGGTAACGCTGAGGGCCACACTACCGCGCTAACAATAAATGTATCTAACCCATGAATTTGGGAATGTGTACACAGAGAGATGTCGTACTATTTTTGGAGAACAGAGGGTACTGTAAAACAATTACAGCAAGGTTTTTAAAAACGAAAGTGTAAAATAAACATGTTTATAATACACACTAAGAGTACACATATATGTGAATTCTTTTCCAAGCTTAAGATCGTTTCAGCTGATTTTTATGAGTTAATACTTTCTGAGGTACTGGGGACAGACCCCCTCAGTCTAGTAGAGAAAACAAGTACAATTCAATCAATTGCAATATATTTAGTAAAGGTATCATATATGTACAAAGTATGATATTAAAATCATACAGATTGTAATAAAACCCACTATCATGACCATCCGGGCCTAAGCTGAGAAGCAGCCTTACTCACAGAGGGACCTAGAATAAACACAGGCTAATACCTTTAAAGACTAATCCTCACACAGATAATAATAAAACTTTTCCTAAATTTTGGGAATTATTATTTATAATAGCAATGCTCTATAACTTCATAGAACAGTTTTCAAAGTTTTATTTTAAATAGCATTAATTGATCATGAGTGCTTTGTGTCAAACAGTGTCCTGTACTCATTTTCTTTTACTCCATTTGGTTCTTACAGCAACCCTATGAGTAAAGTATTATTGAATCTCCCTCGGTATTAGGAAGATTTCATGCCATGTGCTGTGTGTACATTAATATTCAGTCAAGACAACAGCGCTAAATTGATGTGATCATCCCCATTATGCAATTTAGGAAACTAAGTTTAAGAAACTTATCAGAGATCAAAAACTTATCAGAGAGCATAGTAAATGGCAGAGGTGAATGCAGATGTCTGGCTCCAACCTCAGCTAGTTTACCAACTCCATACCGACAAACATTCAAAAACTCCAGCCAATCATACTCACACCTTTCCCCTCCTTGCCATAAATCATATGATCCAAACAAATCACAACTCTTTACAATTCAGCATCAGCTATCTATACATGTAATACCCTTATCAACCTTTACACTGGTTCAAATTTTACTCATCATCAGTTCACATGTTAACACCTTCCCTGATACCTCCAAAATAATTCATCATTCTGGCTCCCAGAGCACTCTGTTTATACCTCTATCAAAGCACTTTGATGGTAAAACTTAGAGTTTGTTATGTATATCTCAACTCTCAGGCTGAGAATTCCTTGGAGGGTCAAAAACTATGTCTTATTCATCTTTCTTGTGCCTAACACAGATGATACCCAGCTTGATGATCAGTAAAGTCTACTTGTTTCATATTAGTTCACATGTAAGGTCTCTCACACTATGATCGTAACCTCTACATGCACTCTTTTTCTTCAAATATCCTATTCTCCCGAAACAACAGACCACTTGATAGATGTTTCTCCACAAAGTGATGCGAAGATACTACTTTGGTCACATTTTTTCCCTCTGTATATTGTACCATTCCTTTCCCTATAAAATCCTGCCTACCTTTCAAGATTCAATTTTATTGCTACCCCATACAGGAAAAATCCTGATAAGCCCAAATATTATAAACCTGTACTTTTTCTCTATGTTCAATGCTCTATATGGGTATTTATCAGATATCTTACAAGAGTTCTATACTAAGGTGATTATAAGCATTCTAGAGAAAAGAATCTTGTTATTCATCCTTTAATCACCAGATAAAGCACATAGCCTTGCTGTAGTAAACATTTGTTTGATATTAACTTGAATTCCTTTAGTCATAAACTACAAGGCTGCACATAATATAATAACACAAAATAAATTCTTCTGCCTCTCTATATTACCCTCTATTTTGCACTGGCATACATTCTAGCAAAAATTACAATGCATCATAATTATGTGTATAAATCCAAAGGCAGAGAGGAGGTTGATCAACCTTGATGATTGACACTGTCCAATATGTACAACTGAAACAGCATATAAGCATGCTACAATTCTGCTAGAGAAGCAAAGATTGTTCTTTTAAATTTAATGTATTCAGGTCATGACACTATTTGGTTATTTTTCCAAAATTAAATTAATTTGTATTTGTTTTCACTCCATCTCCTTTCTCATATAGATCTCATTTATATGCATGAAGGCATACAAGAAAACAACTCATAGGGATAAAACTGAAAATTCTCATTTAAGCACTATTTGTGAACAGAGCATTTTATGTATCAGATTTGGAGTATTCTGCCTCTAATTGGCAGGAATTGTGCCCATTAGACTTCATTACTCTGATTCCAATGGCAAGACCACACTATGGTGAGTATGGTTACACCAGATTGTCTTGATCTGATGCCATAAAGCATCTGCTACCTCAATCTCCCCTTAATTCTGATTCCTAAATCCCCTAAGCAACCCTGTGATTGTGATTGTTATTTAGTTTCTAGTGCTGCTCTGACTATAGTAAAAGAAAGTATCTCAGGACCAAATTTCTCATTTTAAGTTAATAAACTGATTCTACATAGGCAGACAGAACTCAGATTTTGTGTATTCTAAGCATTTTGTCCCTAGTAAAATCTCACAGTAAATCAATAAATCAATCTTTTTAGTTTTAAAAACTAATTTTAAACCAAGTGGTTAATATGAGTCTGTTCTCAGAGAAGCGAGTTAATTTTACAGGCCAGGGACCAGATCCCAGACCATGACAGGAAATAAATACTATTCTTTAGGCAGGAACTACTACAGAGCCTACTAATCCCTTACTTTTGATGATAAGCTGACAAAATTAATTAGTATAAACCAATATTTTACTTCCTTTATTGTTAATTCCAAGGTATAGACTTTAAGACAATATCTCCTATAATGAACTAGCTCTTAATTCTAGCCTTTGTACTCTTATTTTAAAACATCGATTGTCTGTCCTATTTGGTGATAAATAACACCCAAACTATTATTATCAATGTAGTTGCCAATTGATCACAGGGACTTTAATGTCAGTAAGTCAAGATCATTATTTTTAATATTATCACATCAGAATATTCTTATTATATTTTTAAATGATAATGCCTATGATTCTCATTCTGACAAGAATAATTTACTTATGACATTTGGACAAAACCATATGTTAGTAATAGATTCCACTTGCTTCATGAAGTTTCATTTTGTTTGAGATGGCAAGTAGAAACAGAGAATGCGGAAGACTCAATATTTTATCTCACAATAGTGATCCACTCAATAAAATACCAACTCAGACACCAGAAATTAGATGTATACTTACGAGGTAAACCTAAGAGATTTTTTTATAAGATTAGCTATAACACATACAGCAAATATGTTCAAAATTCTCTACTACAAACCAAGATTGCATTGAATTCATATATTTTAAAAATATAAAATGGTTTTCTTTTTTTTTTTTTTTTTTTTTTAAGACAGAGTCTCACTCTGTTGTCCGGGCTACAGTGAGTGCCGTGGCGTCAGCCTAGCTCACAGCAACCTCAAACTCCTGGGCTTAAGTGATCCTCCTGCCTCAGCCTCCTGAGTAGCTGGGACTACAGGCATGCACCACCATGCCCAGCTAATTTTTTTTCTATATATATTTTTAGCTGTCCATATAATTTCTTTCTATTTTTAGTAGAGACGAGGTCTCACTCTTGTTCAGGCTGGTCTCGAACTCCTGAGCTCAAACAATCCGCCTGCCTCGGCCTCACAGAGTGCTAGGATTACAGGCGTGAGCCACCGCGCCAGGCCAAAATGCTTTTCTTATTCATTTTTTTACTCTTTAACTTACCCTGCCCAAGCTTCCACTATATTAGATTATTCTATTGTTGACTACCATAAAAAATATTCACTGTAATGATTTACAAATGTTGGTATACATAACAATTTAAATTGGATCTCATAAATGCCAAACAGAAAAATTTCAGATAAAATTAATAGTATAATAAGTGGGCGGAATTTAGGTTTAATGAGAGTGTCTTATGGGGAGCCTCTATTCCTTTCTCCTCATATTATCATAAGTGGACTTTTGATCAAGAAATTCAATTGACTTCCTCTGTTTCTTCACTTCTTCCTTCTTACCATGAGAGGGGCAGAGAACTGTCTGATTGGTGAGTATAAGAGAACACACTGAACATGCGTAGTTCAATTTCTTTTTCTCAGTTCAGTTCAGTCTGTACAGAAGATGAATTCAGGCCTGTTTTTATGCATTCCTCTGGGGTAGAGAGCTGTACATGTCCAACTTTGCTAGTGTGGGTGAACATAATGTCTATTTGAGAGGTGAAGCCTGTTTTATCTGCACATATAACACATGTCCTCCAATTCAGTAGAGACTGGTAATAAAACTGTTACTTTGATCTCCATCTGCCTGGCACCTGTGTCTATCTCTCAGAAGCTTCCAAATTCTGAAGGGGAATTTATTTGATTTTGTCAGAATGGTCTGAAGAAATAGGGATAGAGATCTGTATAGATTTTATACTGTAAAATTGTCTATTTGTGTTTATTCAGTAAATATTTATTAAACACCTACTATGTGTCAGATACTGTTCTAGGCATGAGGATATGGCAGAGAAGAAAAACAAAACTCGGTATCTTAGGAAACCAAGATGGTGTGTGTACTAAGCACATACCATGCTGAGGGTACATGGGTAAGGAGACAGAGAAACACATCTGTGTTTTCTTTTTCTTAAATTTCAGAGTATAAACTACAGTATTTCACTATACTGATTACAGCTAAAAAAATAATAATAGGCTAATACAAACTGCAGATATTTAACAATTTTGACCTACAAAAACAGCAATCTTCATATGGTTGTACTTAATGATTAATTTCACGTACAAAAATAAGTAAGCAAATCCCATTCTCTTGAAATCATACAAAAGACTGTATAAACATTGAAAAATCTGAAATAAATTTAACTTAATTAGTAACTACAAACAAAAATTTTAATTTAAAATGTGGCTTGATGTGAGAAAAACCACTTTTGCAGATTGATTGGATCTTATCAGTTCTGGATAATAACAATTTCCTTTCCCATGATAAAATAAAAAAAGAGGCATCAGTTTTCTTTTAGTACAATTGAATATTAAAGATTAAATATCAAGTGCTCCTCACATTTAAAGTGCTTTACAAATGTTAACTCTGAAAATTATGAATAGTGTAATTCAAGGTAGATTATTTTCATGTTTCAAATATAGATTATTTCCAAATTGCTTCAAACATCTGAAAATAGGAGGTTTTACATAAGTTCTGATAAACTGTTAACTAGCTAACAAAGGCACACTTTTTTAGTATTTATGAAAGATTATAATCATTAGGATACCATCATGGAAGAGGTGGCATTTTCCCAACCAGTCTGAGAGTCATTTTGCTCCCCAAGAAATTAACTAAATTTTAAAAAGTTGCATACTTAGTCTAGAATTGTGCAAAGTTAGGGAGCAAAGGTATGTAGAAATAAAAGAATGGTTTTGTCAGCAGGAATAAGGGGGGGAAGGCAGTTACTGAGCAGTGATCCCAGCGGAGGCAGGGGCAGCCTGCAGAACTGCGTGATCCTCCCTGCCAGCCGGGATACAGTAGCCAGGGCCATGGTCGTGATTGTTACTGCATCTCAGTCTATCCACACTGAGAACACACTAGTTTATTACAATTCTGTGAACTTCATTAGGCACAATAAATAGGATATAAGATGATCTTCTAAAAAAGCAGTATGAAATTGTATAAAATATTATGCAGTTACTTCTTTAGAATAATTTTAATCTCTGAAATCTCAGTTGTAGGTAGGATTTGGTTTGCCAAATTCATAACCCTAAGAAATATAAATAAAAAGTCTTATAAATTTTAGTTTTGTTGTTTGTTAAGTCATTATTTTAGGAGAAAAAATGTTACCAATTGTGTGCTGCATAATAGCACTATGAGCTCTTCATCGGATTGCTTGGTTTCATACTCTGTTCCCTGAGTGAGCTTAGGCTAGTCATTTAAGCTCTCTGTGCCTAAGTAAAATGGAGGTAAGAATACTGATATTACAAAGAGTAAATCAACAAAACATTACAAAGACTGGAATTTCATATGAAGCAAACACTCAAAATGTATAAAATTTGGTCACTACAGAAAAATCTTTAGAATAATAACATTTCAGAAGAAAAATCACAGTTTTAAAAATGAGCTCATTCTACAGAAACTTGTAACAAATATCCTATGCTCTCATTTTCCTCTCCACAAAATTAATTCAGATGATTTAAAAGTACATTTTGTCTTATAACCTGCTTTCCTTAGGTGAGAATATCTTTACTAAATCTGTTGCAAGGTAAAAGCTCTAGTGTGGTTCAAATCCTTGCATTTTTGCTTATCAAAGTTTGTTAAGTTTATAGATTTTCCCTGAAGCCAATTTTTATTAACTTTTCTAACATTGATTAACTTTTCAAAAATTTATACTATTATAAGTGGAATACTTTCCAGTTATTTTCAATCATAGCATCAAGCAAAGCTTGAGTAAAAATAAATAATATGACTATGGGAACTAAGAAGTCATATGGAAGAAGCATTTCAGGATAAACTCAGCAAAAATACTTAGTATTTAAAATAGCAAATTCAAGTTGCTATAAACCTTAGCATATTTTAAAGCTTTCTAGAAAAGATTTGAGGCTGGGAGACAAAATTCAATCCATGGAAAGAAATTAATTATATTGTGTTTACAAATTAAGTAGGTCAAATAACAATCTAGATGACATCAACAGGCATTACTAAAATATTTTTAATATTACTTGAGTAAACATAAATTTATATCTGTTGATATTATACAGATGCTTACAAACTGAAATGTTCTACATTTGAATTTTAGATTTTCCAAAATGTAGAATCATTGTTTTAAAACCCAGTAAATCTTAACGGTGCCTGGGAACTTGTAAAAAAATAAAAATAAATAAAAATAAAACCCAATACAAACAATAATTGAAACGGAGGATAAATAATCATGGTGCAAACTTCAGATGCATAAAACTTAACAGACATACTCAACAAGATCAGCTTATGTCTTCCTGTAACACTCTTAATATGAGGCAATTTCTAGATGCACATATGTAAATAAGATAATAAGCAGTATTGAAATAAGATTTTCAAATATAGTGTAGTTCCAGAAAACAATGGGATACTGCTTATAACAAATAGTACCAACAGAGAAATCTTAAATTCGTGTTTGCTTTTTAAGAAAAAAATTTCTATCTGGTTTGGTAACATTGGAATGCCAAACATAAAGTTCAACATAAAATCAAATTCAACAATTATTTATTAAGGGCTTACCATGTACATAAGACTGTGCTCAGCACTTAGAGGAAGCAAAAGCAAGTAAGACTCCACTTTCTTACATATATTTGTGAACAGAGCATACGCCAAAGTTGGCACCAAGAAAGACCATTTACTTCCACAGCCTTTTCCAGCTCAAATTTTTTCCAGTCTCCCGGCAATATTCACTTACAGGATGTTGCTGTTGTTTTTCTCAGAAAAAGACTTTCCCCACCCTTGTTTTTCTCTTATTTTATTCTTATTTTTAATTTATGCCATCTTGTATTTTATGTATCCTAAGTTGCCTTAAGACTATTCTAGAAAGAGGCAGGGTATAAACAATCACAGAAAAAACAAAAACACTCCAAAGAGTCAGGATGTATCAGGCCACACTTTAAAGTCAAATTTTAAATGCCAAACTCCTTTTCTTCAATCAGCTTTGCAGCCAAAAATCTAGATTATAATGCTACCTCAATAGACATGAAATTTTAGGCATGATTCTGACTCTCACTAAGCCTCAGTTTTTTCATCTGTAAGTGAGGGTAAAAACACAGGATTTTGTTTACACAATCGGTGTGTAAGAGGTGTTCAACCAAAGTCAATTTTATTTTCTTCCTTTACAAATTCATTAGCTGTCTTGTTGAAATAAAATGTCAGCTCAACAACATGTCATGCCTTGTTAGCAAAAATAACACAGATGTAAATTCAGAATAAGAAAATAAATTAAGACAGTAAAACAAAATAAAAATAAAGTTAGTTTAAAGATCCTGACCACATTTTCTTATAGTTACTATACCAACCTCAAATACTTTGCAGAATGAAATGAAACATATTTTTTAAGAAGAAAAGGGGTCTACTCCTTCCCCTCTTAGTTTGGGGTAAACATGACCCCCAGAGGGCACATAAACATTTTTCCTAAAGCCAATTCTGATTAATTTTTTCTAACATTAATTGACTTTTCAAAATGTATACTAGCAGATGTAGTTTTGGTTATTTTTAATCATAGCATTTGAGTGAAGAAAGAATGCAGATCAGCAGGTGCCTAGGCTGGGGGGGACGGCAAAGACTGACTACAAATGAGCACACGGGAATTTTCGGGAGTAATGGAGATGTTTTCAACCTGGATCACGGTGATGGTTATACAACTCTAAATATACTAAAATGACTGAATTGTATAGGCGCAATGTGTGACTATTGGGGTATGAAAATTATACCTAGTTAAAAAGGTTAAAAAAAAAACAATTGAGTACACTAAGTTCTAAATTAAAGCCACATTCCATTTGGAAATATGAAAACTATTTTCAAATACTTGATAAATAATATGCCCTTCAGAGGACAACTAAGACTAATGGGACTTAATTAGAACAAATAAATTGATAAGAATCCAAATACAACTCTGAAGAACTCTCTAAAAACAAGAGTTGAACTTTCAAGAAAATAGGAGGCGTCCACAATGAAGCAGTTGCTCCAGGAGTAAGTAAGCCTGCTCCTTGTTACTGTTGAAAATGGTTAATTGATCAATTATTTAGAATTGTTCAAAATTCATTCCCACATGGAATGGAATTAAAATGGACATAGAATTGAAAGATACACCAAATGACCTCCAAGATTTGTTTCATTTCTAGGACACTATTATCATTTTTATTTCTGGCACTGAACTGACATTTAAAAAGAGGGAATACTTAAGACACACAGAGTCACTCAAAGTCAAAACCACAGTCCAGTCCAAGGCCAAGGACAAAATACCATGTGGCTGATAACACATATGTAAAAGGGGTATGGAGGTGAGGCTGTCAAGTTCTGGATAAATACATGGAGATTTGCACAAGTAGCTGTTAGGGAAACACAGTCTACTTGTTCTGGCATAAGGGTCACCTTACACCCAGTAATAAACTATTTTTGATATGATAAGCTCTTGTCCATATATTTCCAAAAATTATCACATATTTTTTAACTTAAGGAAGAATACTTATATAAAGGACTATTTTATTCATTTTTCTTAACAAAAATAACATATTTCAACAGTAGAAAATGGATAAAATTATATAACCCTTGTACTATGTTATAAGTAATAGTTATTTATTGCCAAAATAAATCTCTTGCCTGGGAAAACCTCTGACACAAGATTAAGTAAAACCATTATTCCACGAAAATCTGTATAGCAGCCTATCTACCCTTTTTGTTGGGGTGGAGCTTGGGAGGGATGGAAAGGTGGGGCTACAGGATGGTGGGGGTGGATAGGATATATTGGCATCAACTAAAACAAAATAAGATAGATATGATTAGTAGACAGAAACACATGTTTAAAAATTTCAGTGAAATTTCTGAGACTATAATTTTTACCTTGGCATTAAAACCCAAAATTTTTAATTACACATGTGGTTTGCATATTATTTCTATTGGGCACATTAGATCTACAGAAAAAGGCAAACAAAGAAATGCCTTAAGAAAGAATAGGAAAAATTTTTTTTTAAAAAAAGAAGAGACACTTCTCCTAGGGAATGAAATTGAGGGAGGGGAGGAAGTGGAAAAAGTGTTTTTTTTTTTTTAACATACATATAAAAAACTATTTACAATGCAACATAGATTCAGTAAGAGGTTTATAAAATACTACGATGGCAGTGATCAACTCCACCCATATCCTCAACATAGTTTTTCTATTTAGTGTTAAGCTACGTCTTAAAGAATGAAAAGAAATAAAAGAGAAAGAAAGAAAATATGAAAAGGCATTCCAGACAGAGGGAAAGTGTATACAACAGCAATGTGGCAAGAAATAGCTGAGTACATTGGAGGAGACAGGAGAAAAGGGCCTTTCTTGTAAACCAAGAAAAGCATTCGGCCTTTACTCAAAAGATGTTGAAGATATACTCTGGTCTGTAGTTTATGAAAATACCTCTCACTGGATTGTAGAGAATGTAGGTAGACAGAGGTGAGAAAGACTGGGAATTGAAGGGAGGAAAACTAACATTCAATTGTTTTACCTGCATAATGTAATTCAGTTGTCATTATTCATAGATGGAAAAAAAAAAGAACAAAATAAATTAAGAAAATTTCCATGACCACAAAGTTGGCAGTTTATCTTAAGAAACCAGAGGGAAGAAGATAAGAATGAATACTGACGCAGATAATTTGGGAAGAAGTGGTAAGAAAGTGTGGAGACATCATGCCTTTATTTTTATCTGTAAATTAAGTGATAATATTTTGTTGAGTCTGAAGGATTGAAAATGGATAGGGGACTTGAAAATACTTGTAGTAGTCTTGAAAATGAAACAAATGGAAGGAGATCATTGAGAGACAGTAGCAAAAGGATTGGTATGAGGTGTTGAACATCCATCAAATAGTAATAAAAGCAGATAAAATGTATTGAGTTCTTATTATATACCAGGCATCGGCTAAGTATTTTATAAGCACTGTCTCATTTAATCCTCAATACATCTAATTAGGCAAGTATAATTACATATCTCTATATTATGTATGCAAATTAGAGACTAAGTAACTTGACCTTTCATCACAAAAGCATGATTCAAACCCTCTTCTGTCTGTAGCTACTTAACCAGGTCTCCAGTATCTCTGTGATGTTAACAATCTGAAATCCCTTTCTGTTACAAGGGAAGAAGGCCCCTCATTTTAAAAATGAAGACATGCTGAGGCCCAAAGAACTTGAAGTTAACTTATCTACAATCTCAAAACTAATTATTGCCAATGCCAGGTCTGAAAACTGGGTTTCAAAATTTCACATGCAGTGTTCAGATGTGATATATAATGAACTGGCTCTTTTGAAAAACTATCTGAATGGATGTAACAGACCTGAAACAGGTAATGGCATTTATGAATCCACGCCTTATAAGCCTGTAACCAGCGCATGTTAATACAGTGACAGTTGCACATAGAAGGAACTAAATAAATATTTCTTAAAGGAAAATACAGAAAGGAAGGGAGGGTGGGATGAATGGAAGGAAAGGGGAGAGGGGAGAGGATGGAGAGAAGAGAGAGGATAAAGAGAGAGACTGTATAGTTTTCAGGGAAGATGTTCCATTTCTTACAAAATGTTACTGTGACCAAGTTCCTTGACTTAGAATTGACACAGTACTTGTGCTCAAATATTCGACTACTTTAGGGTATTACAAGTCCTGTTTCAGATTTATAACAAAGCAATTGCCTTGTTTCCATACTCTTGCTCCTTATGGAATTTCTAGCCATTGCTTAACTACAGAAGGGTATTAGTGCTAGATACAGTAGACAGTTCACCTTTTATTTGACTGAAACTTGATATGGTTGCAACCTGTACTGTGACTCTAGCACAATATTATCAGGTGTATGGTTCTAGAAATGCCTTTAATCAAAGAAAATCCTTTGATTGTATACATCCAGCAGGAAACAACCACACTCCTTTTATGAAGAAGGTAGGTTATAACTAAATAAGAAAGCAACAAAATACATCAGTAAACTTATCAATTCAAAGTTTCTGTGTCTTTTTTAATTCAAATTCCTTAAATTAGGTTATCTTTTAATTATTAAGGATGCTTCTTTGAAATGGCCAGTATTTAGAAAAAACATTTTCAGTAATAGGGAGAAATCATAATAGCAACACAGAGGGAAAAGAGGGATTTATATGAACAAGTTGAAAGAAAACCTAAGATGCATAATCTTATATATTAATAATTTAAGCAAAGTCATAAGGGATGTAGGACTAAAATATACCATCACTTCACAATCTTTGGTCAAATGTCATCAATTCTAAGTTCCAGCTTTTGTACTAGCAAATAGAAATGATATGCCTATCAACATGGGTATTAATTAAACTGTCCCACAACTGGGCTTTGCAGAAGTCATAGGCACTTGGGTTCATATCCTGGACGAGCTCCCCCCAAAAAAAGAAGTTGTAGGCAAGGTGCAATCTATAAATGTCGTTTTTGCAAAAGAATAGATCAAGGATTAAATAATGTACTCTTCTTGCAGTGTTCCTGTCTCTCTATTCTCCATATAAAATCCTCAGACATCTCAGTACAACGTGTTCTCCAATCATATCCAATAAAGTGGACATGATAGAGGGTTCAGAATAACTTTGCATAAATTATTCAAGAGGTCAAATATTATATCTATGTCAGGATCGAGACACAGAGATATAAAGAAGTGTTTTAAAAACTGTAAAAAGTTAGTTACAGCTTGATCTGGATTGTTTAGGTCATAACCTAAAGCATAAACAACCAGCAACCTCTCACTAATGGCCTTGTTTGATTGATTCCACTTTTGCTTTCTTATCAATTAGCGTATCACTAAAAAAACACCACTTGAAGGTATTGTTCCAAAGTTACTTGGTGATGCCTACTTTTAAAGTCAAGTGAACTAACGTTACTTGAGGGCTGAGTCCTGTGTGTACAGGACTGAATAGGGGATAAAATTCATAATCTAATGAAGAAAAACATAATCTTTAAGCTATTAAATAGTTATAATACAAGTGGGATATGATTTAAGTGACATATCCTCTAAAGTGCCTTACTTACAACAATCTGTATTTGACAGCAGAAATTTTACCAAGAGTAGTTTATAATATGTCAAATTTATCCTTTATCCTATAATAGGAAACAGTTGTGTTGAGTACACAATCTGTTTCAACAATTCCTGCAATCTCCTGTGGTATTTTGCGTACATACTCATTGGTATATTTCTAAGTGTCTTTTTTCATCCACACTTGTAAAACTTTTATGAAACTTAATAACAAGATTTTATAGTCATCCCATTAATTTTCGTACTGCTATTTTGTCAGAACATTCTGCCAAAATCTTTGTCGGATCTCAATTCAAACATTCAACACAGTAGCCTACTCTTCTTTAATTTGTCCATTTTGCTAATGTGATAACCATACCAGTAGAGCCAAATATAGATCTCCATGACTCATTACTGTGTTTGTGAACCAATGTGCTCTACATGTACTTTTCTGAGCTGCTCCATTTCTAAAGTTTCCACAAGGTTGAGAAGGAGTTGAATTTTTTTAATAATAAGATAATGTATCTGGTATTGACCAGGATTTATTTATTCATCCATTCATTTATGTATCTTTTTATTATATATTATTTTCACATCATTTCAAAAGGTTACCAAATATTTTAAAAGTAGAATTGACTTTAAATATTAAGGAATGCTGTGATGGTTAATTTTATGTGTCAACTTTTCTAAGCCATGGTACCCAGATATTCTGTCAAACACATCTAGATGTCACTGTGAAGGTAATTTTTAGATGAGATTGACATTTCAGTAAAGCTGATTACTCTCCGTAATGTAGGTGGGACTCATCTAATCAGTTGAAGTCCTTGAGAGGAAAAAGAGATCTCAAGGAAGAGGAAATTCTGCCTTCGGACTTGGGCTGCAACATCAACTCTTCCATGGGTCCCCAGACAACTGGCCTAACCTCCAATTTCAAATTTGTCAGTCTCCAGTTCCTGAATATCAATCTCCCCCTCCCTGCCTCTCCTTCCCCGTTTTTTCTATATTGGTTCTGTTTCTCTAGAGAACACTAATTAATTCAGGGACTGACAGCAATCAAGCAAAGACTGGAATGCTCCAGAGAGGGCTTTTGCGTCTGGTAAAAAGTGGTCTCAATGATTTCTATGACCACTTCCAACATGCATTGACAATCTGCAATGACCTATTGTTTCCAGTCAGTACAGTCTTTGGGCCTCATATGGTTCACTGCTTAGAGTGCTTATAGTTACTGACTGAAACATAGGTTCACATGTACAATAAAAGAATACTGAGAAAAAATAAAAATAGACTTTATCATAGCTACATAATGCTATGGACTACAACATTCTTTCATATAGCCATTACATTTGAATTTCCAAACACTCCATGACAAATGTAGCTTATATTTTTACTATAGTTTCAAACAAACAAAAAAACCTACGATTAAAGAGGTACACTACTAGTCAGAAAAAAGAATTAGGACTAGACCCCCGAAGTCTTTTTACTTTAGCATTACCTCTTGTCTTATATAGGGAATGAATCAATGAAAATTGGTCTTCTATGAACTGAAAGTTCTAACCTCCAATATCATGGTATTATAAGTGTTAGCCTGCTGTGCCAGCCCAAAAATTTGCATTTCCAACACTAGTTCCTAGGTGATATTAATGCTAAACCATAATCTGTGAATGACTACTATAAATTCCTGAAAGGTGTAAATTATAATCAATTAAGAGTGCCAAGAGTGCATTTTAAACTAACATACACATATACAGAATACCAAACTGAATTTCCAAGATATTAACCCAGGGTATCTTGAGTAGGGTATGTTTTCAAAAGGAACCTTTTAAAAATTTCTCCAGTTTATTTTAAAAACCACCAGGTCTGAGAATTAATTCTCTAAAATTATCAAATTAGAAATCTAGTTTCATGCCTTTAATTAAATAAAATAGAAAAACTAAGAAAATATTATTTAGTAAAATTTCCTTTCATAATTGTCAAAATATGAAATATACAATTAAAATACCAGGCTTATATTTCTAAAGCACACTAGCTGTCATAAAATAGTTTGTTATTTTGACTATATTTGATACGCACACTGAAATCCTGCCAACATTACCCATTTATTTAGTAAGCCCTTTATTCTTGGGCAGAATAAATGTAAACCAATTTCACCCTAGGCAGAATTATAACCATAAGACGGGAAATCAACAGATACAGCAACATTAACAGAAAAAGCACTTAGGAATTTAATAATGATCAACTAAGAGTGAAAAACAACTTACAGTTAGCTTTAAGAATAGTAAGCTTAAGTAATATCTGTTCAATAAAATTAATGGATGAAAGAACTATTGTTTAAAATATCAACAATGAGATAAATAATAATTATATGTTACTTATAATAAATTATATATAAACATCATACACACATATGAAGCTATCATAAGCAATGAAAAGATGTTTAAGAATGTTACATTGTGTTGATTAATGAACTGTAAGTAAAATTAAGCTTGAGTATGGACAGAAACAGTAATCAAAAGAATTTACACATATATAGGATAAATGTGAGGAAGATGATCAATAAAGTCAAACCTGAATTTCTGTCACTTTCTGTGTATGAAGTAAAGTAAGTTACCTGATCTTTTTGGGTCTCTCTTTCTTTAACTATACAATGTCCCTCAAGAATTCTCTTGCTTGAAACAGAAACACAGCACCCAAGATTTCATGCACTGCTGCTTTTCCTTATAATCATGTCTTTCTCTTCCTCTGTGAAAAGTGACTGTCTAGATATCCACCCCACAGTTATTTCTACAATGCCCAAGGACAGGCTCATGAACCAACAACCAACCCAGTTCAGTTGAGTTTGGTGAAATGCATTTGCCTCAGATCTCTCTTATATTCCAAGAAAAATGGATTATAAAATTAATATTAAAAATCTGATATATATTAAGCCAAATAAATACACTATTTGGACAGATGAAGCAATTTTGTGAAAGAATAACAATTTAATTATAATCTCTTGTTTACTTTATCCTAGATCTGTGCTTTTAATAGTATTATAAATGTATTATAAATAGCATTATAAATGTATCATAAATGTATTCTAGTTAATCCTAAAGACTTAATGATAGCCAAAATTACTTCTGGTCTAGCTATAAACAAATGTCTCAAAAGTATATTTATATACACTTAAAGTTTGCATATGAGAAAAATGGAAAATAACTGAAGTTGCTCTACATCAGCAAATCAATTATTTGGGTTTTAATTAAAAACAAACAACTAGTGGCAAGAAGGAAAAAAAGAGGAGAAAATGTGTCACATAAATCCTTCAGTATCCATACAATAAGTCTGAATAAACACAGTTGTTGTTGTTTTCATGTAGTATAGAGGATTTAGTAGTATCTTCTCTCTTTAATTCAGTTTGAGTATGTATGGTAGGTTTTCCTTATATACAAAAGAAAAACATAAAATTAAAAAAGATAAAACAAAAAAAATCAATGAAATAACACAATGTTAAGAAGAAGTAACATTTAAGAGAAAATCAAAGGAAGGGAGAGCAGCTAAAAAGACTGAAAGAAAGATAAAGGCTAAAGGATTTAAAAATTAAACAGAAGGGAAAAGATTAAAGAAGGAAACGCAAAAAGCAATGCAGCAGGATTTAAGAAGCCAGTAAAAAGAAAAGACATGCAGTGATAACAAAAGAATAACAAGTACCAAAATAAAAGATATTCGGTGTAATGAAGAGGGATAAAAAAAGTAAAATAAAAGCAATTATAAATTAATTGAAAAGCACATTATAGGAAAAGTACAATGTAGATGGGCTTCCAATTTTTTCATCTTCTTTGCTCTGTTATTGATAAAAAGAAAAATCAGTCTTTATGCATAGGAGATTTAGAACAAAATTTCCAATGTACAGGGTTATAGCATGTTTTAGTAAAAAGTTCACTGCCACTGACAGGTTTTGTGATGTTACACAAGTAACTTACCTTTTCTATCCCACACTACATCTCTCAATTTTCTGATTTGTATATTGAAGCAGTCTCACCTGATTTCTGATGTCATTAGCTAATTAAATGTTATGACTTTATTTATAATCCACCACTAACTCTGATTTCTGGAAACACTGTTTTATGGTGAAATAAAAGATATATAATAATGGACAAACTGAATTACAAATAGACTCACTTTTATTTTTATTTATTTATTTATTTATTTTGAGACAGAGTCTCGCTCTGTTGCCTGGGCTAGAGTGAGTGCCGTGGCGTCAGCCTAGCTCACAGCAACCTCAAACTCCTGGGCTTAAGCAATCCTCCTGCCTCAGCCTCCCGAGTAGCTGGGACTACAGGCATGTGCCACCATGCCCGGCTAATTTTTTCCATATATATTTTTAGTTGGCCAGATAATTTATTTCTATTTTTTTAGTAGAGACGGGGTCTCGCTCTTGCTCAGGCTGGTCTCGAACTCCTGACCTCGAGCGATCCACCCACCTCGGCCTCCCAGAGGGCTAGGATTACAGGCGTGAGCCACCGCGCCCGGCCAATAGACTCACTTTTAAACAACGGAACAGTGGTTCTCAATGACGGTAGTGCCATTCAGAGCTTCAAAAATTTGAGGAGACATTTTTAGTTGTCATAATAATTGATGAGAACTGCTCATACTTCATAAGGAAGGACAGGGGATGTTAGAGGTCCTGCAATTTCCTGCCAGATATTCTTTTACATATAAATATGTTATAATTATTTAAGTCTAGACCCTATCTCTATTCTCCATTCAAATACAAAGTGTTATTACATGGTTTAATATGCATTTTGGAATGTAACTCACATATAAATCAAGAGTATATTTTGTTTTGCTAGAATTTATCCAAGAGTTGTTCACTATTTCAGAAAATGACATTATCAACAGCAATGCTGCTCTTGGAATTTGGGGCTCCAATACAAAGCATTAATATTAGTTTGTATTGTAGTCATTTTCCACATGGTACTTCAATATATTCAACATTCAAACATTTACTATGTAAATGTCCAGGCATTTAAATCAATAAATACTTACTACAAATCATGTTAGAGCACTACATAGAATTTTTTTTCAAGAAAAGTAAAGTCTTTTATCTCTGTATTTCATTTCAAGATATAAAGAGGATACTACAAAATATTTGCTGTAAGTAATGTTAATACAACCTAAAGCAGTGGTCCCCTTTTTGGCACCAGGGACTGGTTTCATGGAAGACAATTTTCCACGAAGTGGGGGGCTGGGTTGCTCAGAAGGTGATGGGAGCAATGAGGAGCAGCTATAAATACAGATGAAGCTTTACTTGCTTGCCTGCTGCTCACGCTCACCTCCTCCTGTGTGCCCGGCCCCTTTCCTAAGTTTCATGGAAAACTGTTTTTCCACAGATAGGGCTGGGGGAGGGGAACTCTGCAGCCTGGTCCCTAACAGGCCACGGACTGGAACTGATAAACAGCGGGGAGGTTGGGGACTGCAGACCTGGAGCACTAGTGATCACTGGTCTAGGGGGTAGAGCCTGAAATATAAGAACTCATTAAGATCAAAGACCATAGGTGCTCAATGAAAGTTGACTGAATAAGTAAATGAAGTATAAGGCAAATAAAACATCACCATTCCAACACAGTCCATAGTTCTCCATTTATATATTTTTATTTCTATTAAGGTGTTGAGAATTCCTTCACTATATGGAAAGTCAAGTATGCTGCTGTGATTACTTTAAATGTATACAGCACCCTCTATGCATTAGAATCTGTCTTCCAGCAATGTTGGGGTCAATGTAACACTAAATAATGTAGCAGTAAATGCTTTAATCATAAAAATATTATAATAAAATTTTACTTGTTTAAACAATGGTAAGTGAAATACAAATTACTACTTATTGCAATATCTACTGCTCTATAAAACAATCTAGATTATTTTTAAAATATAAAAAGAAGTTAATATACAGCCACTTTGGAAAACAGTTTAATAGTTTCTTACAAAGCTAAATATGGTCTTACCACACAACCCAGAAATTGCACTCTATGTATTTACCCAAATTAGTTGGAAACTTATGTCTACACAAACACCTGCAGAAGAATACAAGACATTTTATAACAGCTTTATTTATAACTGCCAAAAACTTGGGAACAACCAACATGTCCTTCAGTAAGTGAATGGATAAACAAACTGTGAAACATCCATATAATGGCATGTTATTCAACAATAAAAAGAAATGAGCTATCAAACCATGAAAAGACATGGAGAATCTTTAGGTGCATATTGACAAGTCAAAGAAATCAATCTGAAAAGGGTACATACTGTATTATCCTAACTATATGACACTTTAGAAAAGGCAAAACTATAGAGACAGTAATAAGTTCAAGTGATTTTCAAGGGTTCAAGGTGGAGGCAGGGAGGGAGATATGAATAGGTAGAGCACAGGGGATTTTTAGGGTAGCGAACTACTCTGCATGATAATGTAATGGTGGATATATGACATTATATATTTGTCAAAACCTATGGAATTAAACAGCACAAAAAATGAACACTAATGTAGATTTTAACTTTATTTAGCTAATAATACTATACAATATTGGTTCATCAACTGTTGCAAATGTACCACACTAATGCAAGATGTTAATAACAGAGGAAACTGTGTTGGGATGGAGAGGGAATAACAGAAACTCTATACACAAGTCTTTGTCCAACTCTACTAAATAATACTTTTCCCCCAAAAGAGAGGTGGGGGAAATAGGAGAGTATATCTTTGAGGGATTTATTTCCACACATAATTTAAAAGGTTTACTGCCTAAATGTGTACAGTACTGCAATGAAGCCTCCATTTTAATGAAAAAAATCAGCTCAATAAACATAATTTAAGTATAAAAGCTATTGATTTACTCTGTTACAGAATCAGAAGTATTTAAGTTTGAGATAGAACTTTCTAAACAAATGGTAAAATTTTTTCAAAAAATAAATGTTATATATATGACAGAAAAGTAGTTAAATGTATGTACACAATTTTGGTATGTGGTAATCAAATGAATCAATCATAAGACAATGTTATAATAAAGTAAAAGTAATTGGGTATAGGCTTAGGATATGGCAGAGGGAAGGTATAGCATATAAAAGGAAGTTAAGCATATTTTTTGAATTCTGATTTTCTGGGTGGTTCCCCTTGTCATATAATGAACTATTACATTTCATTTCTGAATAACTGAGGAGATTAAAGCATTCAACTGCAGCTCATGAATTACTCTGAAAGCTATTCAGAATTCAAATGTTAGAGCTGGTCTCTCATTTTTCATTGTCTAAAAAATGAGTTTATGAATAAACAAATGAATTCATATATTCAAAACAGCAGACCATTCATCCCCCCAATTCATTCATTCATTCAATAAATATTTACTAATCTACAATCTTTAGTATAAAGTCAAGTCTTATACTAAAAAACAGCTTGAACAAGACTCACACATCCTATGCTTTCATGGAATTTCTAAAATTATATGGAAATAGGCATTAAATAATCATATTTATTTGTTACAAATAAATAGATGAAATGAGCTGTGGAAAAGAAAAAGAGAATAAAGAGTTTAGGAGTAACTTTAAATAGGAAAGTAAGCAAAAGCTCATAGAGGAAAGCATCATTTAAATGAGACACAAAGGATATGGAGCAGGCCATTCACCAGGCATAAAGGGAAAGATTCCAAACAGTGGAAATCGCGAGTGCAAATGCCCTGAGTCAGGGAGGGTTTCAAAAACTGACAAAAAGCCAGACATGCCAGGCAGAGTGAGCAAGGGAGAAAGTAGCAATAGATGAGGAAGAAAGGTAGGCATGAGCCACATTATAGAGGCCCTTTCAAAGCCAAGGTAAGAAGCTTGTATTTTATTTCAAGTATAAGTAAAAGGGAGTGACATGATCCAATTTACATTTTTAGTAGAATATCATGATTATGCTCAGTGGAAAAGAAATGGAATTTCTGGTGGGGATCCTTAGCTGTTTTGGGTGCCATGAGACCTTCTGTCAGTCTAGTGGAACCTACTACCATGGCTTGAATGCTGTCCCTTTCAAAACTCATGTTGAAATTTAATTGCCATTGTAACAGTATTAAGAGGTGGAATATTTAAGAGGTGACTAGGCCATGAGGGCCCTGCCCTCATGGATAAGATTGGTGCCATTACAAAAGTGTGAGTTTGGCTCCTATTTCTCATTCTATTTACCTTTCTACCCTGTGATGATGCAGCAAGAAGGCCCTTGTCAGATGCTGGAACCCTAATACAGAACCCCCCAGCCTCTAGAACGTAATGTGAATCAGTACATTTCTGGTCAATAAAAATGACTGAGTCTGTAGTATTCTGTTATAGCAGCACAAGATGGCCTACACAAAAATTGGTAGCAGGAGTGGGGTTGTTACTATAACAAATACCTAAAAATGTGGAAGTGACTTTGGAATTGGGGAAGGAGTAGAAGCTAGAACTGTTTTGAAGTAAATGCTGACAAAAACCTATATTTCCATGAACAAAGCTTAAAGGGCAATTCTTGTGACAGCTCAAAAGAAGAGATAATAGGGAAAGTCTGAATACTCTTAGAAAATATTTATGTGATTGTGACAAGAATTATGGTAGAAATAGGGACAGTAAAGACTATTCTGATGAGATCTCAGATGGGAATGAGGAACAAGACATTGGAATCTGGAGGAAGCGCTATCCTTCTTATAAAGTGGCAACAAACTTGGCTGAATTGTGTCTGTGTCCTACAACTATATGGAAGGCACAACTTAAGAACTATGAACTAGGATACCTGGTGGAAGAAATATCTAAACATAATATTCAAGGTGCTGCATGGTTTCTTTTAACTGTATATAGTGAAATGTGAGAAGAGAGAAATAATTTAAAGATGGAATTTATAATTAAATGGGTAGCAGAACAAAATGGCTTTGAAAACCCCCAGCCTGACCATGTACAGAATGGAAAGGTATGTTTAGGACAGAAAACCAAGGGTGCAGCTAAGCAATCATTTGATAAGGAGCTTGGTATGAAGAGAAGGATAATGGGAGAATGACCCTGAAGGCATTTTAGAGGACCCTGAGGGAAGAAAAATTTTGAGAGAGAGACCCAAGGAGCCTGTAAGACCTCAGCAGTCACTGCCCTAACCCACCTCAAGGGTCTGCTCCCTGGGCATAGCTTTCTTCTGCTTCTCCTGCCATGGCTCAAGCCAGCCTTGTAGTGGCTTGGGCCACTGCTCCAAAAGGTGTAAACAATAAACCTTAGCATTATCCACACAGCACAAACCCTGCAAATGCATAGACTGCAGGAGATGTGGGGCCATGACAAACTCCACCTAACTTTCAAAGGATGCTTCAGAGAGCCTGGGGGCCCAGGCCATGAATTGCCACAGAGTCTCGGAGCCAGCACAAAGAGTCTCCACTAGGACTATGCCTAGTGGAGCCATAAGGGTGGGGCCACCCTCTGAGACCCCAGACTTGTATTTATTTATTTTTATTTTATTATTTTTAGACACATGGTCCTACTCTGTCACCCATGCTGGAGTACAATGGCCCAATTATAGCTCACTATAACTCTGAACTGGGCTCAAGCCGATTCTCCAGCTCAGCCTCCCAAGTAGCTAGAACTACAAGTGTGCACTACTGTGCCCTGCAGAACTGTAGAGCCACCGCCATGCAGCACCAGCCAAGAATGCTGCAGGCACAAGGCTCTAACCCTCCTGGGCTGATCCCACAATGCCATAGGGGTGAGGCTGCCTGAGGTCTTAGAGGCCCTGCTCCCAACACAGAGTGCCTGAGAGGCAGGACATGAAGTCAAAGAAGATTATTTTGGAAACTTAATATTTGATTCTCCCTGTTGGGGTTTAGACTTACTTGGGACCAGTTATCCATTTCTGCTTGCCTGTTTCTTCCTTTTGGAATAGGAATGTCTATCCAATCCTTGTCCCACAATTGTATTTTGGAAGCTTGTAACTTGTTTTGATTTCACAGGCTCACAGCAGCAAGGAAATCTGCCTTGGGATGAAGGGTGCCTTGAGTCCTACCCGTATCTAATTTAGCTGAGACTATGGACTTGAGACTTGATGCTGGAACAAGTTAAGAGTTCGGGGGCTACTGGGATGGAATGAATTTATTTTGTATGTAAAAAGGACATTAGTTTTAGGGGGACAAGCAAAATGCTATGGTTTGAGTATCTGTTCCTTCCAAAACTCATGTTGAAATTTAACTGCCATTGTAACAGTATTAAGAGGTAAGACTTTTAAGAGGTGACTAGGCCCAGAGGGCTCTACCTTCATGAGTGGGATTGGTGCTGTTATAAAACAGTGAATTCAGTTCCCCTTTTTCTCTTTTGCTAGGCCCTTCCACTATGTGATGGCACAGCAAAAAGGCTCTCACCAGGTGCCAGCACCTTGAAATTGGATTTCCCAGCCTCCAGAACTGTGACTCAATAAATTTCTACTCATTATAAAGTACCAAGTCTTTGGTACCCTGCTACAGCAGCACAAAACAGGCTAAGACACCTATATTTCCTCCTTGGAATAATATTTTTAAATGCATAAAGTAAAATACATAGAATTACAAATGAAACTAATTATATTGAAATTAATTTTATCAGGAACCCTTAGAGGCAAAGAACCCAGGGTTAAGAATTTTTCTGCTAATGAGCGTAAGTGAAAGTAACAAGTTATTATAGAAGGCTGTTTCACTGAATATGGGAGGAGTGGATGACTTCAAAAAATTTGAGATTTGGGATTCTCTGCTTATTAGGTAAGTTCAAATTTCTGAACCTGGATGAAATGTGTGTACGTGTTCTTTTTAGTCAGTCAATCTTCTCTCAAATATGTATTCATTTATTTTAAAAAAGGACTTTTTTTGTTACATGAAACACAAAAATTTAAATTAGAAATTTTTTCTAACAGAAGTCCTATGGGCAATCCTTCAGTCTGTGAACATTAATTGATGATAATGGTAAACAACGATAACAAGAACTAGCATTTATTGAACACTACACTGTTTTATAATGCAATGTCTTCTTTAATTCCCTCTAAACAGCCCTCTGAGATAGGCTTTATTTTTATCCCCTTTTCATAAATGAAAAAATTAAAGCTCAGAGATATTAAGCAACTTGTCTATTATCACACAGCTAGCCATTGTCAGAAGTGGGAATGGAGCCCTGGACTAAATCCAGAGCCAGATGTGAGCATCCACTTAAGTACTCTGTACCAGATTGACCAAAATTGGAACCCAAAGAAGTATAAGCCAGGGCCCAGATCTTAAGGAGACAACAAACAGTTTAAAAGAATAATAAATACACATACAACATTAGTGGAATATTGGAAGGCCATAAAATTATGTGCTTACTATATACTGCAAGTAGTAAGTATTCAGAGAAAGAAGAACACTGTATGTTGTAGGGAATGTTTTATGGAAAGTATAAGACTTGAACTGTTTCTTTAAAGCGAGGTAAATTTTAGATAAGGTTAAAGGTGGAGGAAGTACATATTAGTAATGAAGGCAATGAATTGTATTAATATCAAACAGGATGGTACAGTCAACAAATAGACTTAATGGCAGAAAATCTAGGACCAAATTCTAGATTTTTAACCTCCTAGAAAGGAGATTTTAGCAAGTTACTGAACTCTCTTGTTTCTCAATACTTTCCTTAGTAAAATATGTTTAATGACATCTACTTATGACATTCTATGAAGTCTGCTGCAAACTGAAAATTAGTTTTGTTTAGCAGTTTTGCACATATATTAAATAGCGTGAGAACTGCTGATTTTTACTTTGTTTTCAAAAGTCAGTCATATAATGTTGTTTTGTTTTTTTCCCGATACAATCCCTATGTGCTGTGATATACGATTCTTTGTACATTTCTCATTTAGAATTTCTCATTTCTATATATGCTAAAGGCAAACTTCACCCTAAGCTACCTTTCCTTCTAGTCACCCAGTTCTTAGAATCCAGTTCTATCACACCAGCCTCTGACTGATGATAATAATGGCTAATAATGGCTCAATGTGTTATTCTCTCTATAAAGCATTTATGCTTAATAATAGCCCCTGATGTCCTATAGCTGAAAATTGGAAAATAAAACAATTTCAAGTCTTAGGGAAATAATGACGAGGAAAACTGAAATTCTGAGACATAAGGGCCTTTGGGTCTTCTTTAAACCATACTGCCAAGGAGTGGTGGCCATTTTGAGAAAACTACATTAACCAATCCAATACTAAAATCTGAAAGAAACACAGTTAAGAGCCTTAAGAGGTGGTTATCAAATAACCAATTCATAAATGGACATTTCAAGACTGAAGTAGAAGGCTTTTATCTTTTCAGATTTCTTAATAAAGAGACCTAAAATTTAAAAGTGGCAAAAGAGTAACATCTATTAAATCTGAATGATGGGTAGAGGGATTCTGCTAAATTAGTCTCTGTCCCTTTTTTTGTATTTAAAGCATTTCTAAACTTGAAAGTAACACATCTTAAAAAGTAAAAATAAAGAAGTTCTTATTATAGTGGAAAAAGAAATATGTTCAAGAGCTAATTCCAATTTTAATGTTTCTCTTGTTTTGTAGCACACTAATCTTCTGGCAACCAAGCATGACAGGCTGGATAAAACACATCTGGACCCAACAAAACACTTCATCCCAAATTCTTGTGAATTCAAGACTAGGTCAAGATAAGGCTTTGGGGGCTTTTCCTAATCCTAAAAATTATAACACAGCATCACTAATTAGCTATTTTTTAAAAATCTAAGAATATGGCCAAAAACCACTTTGACACATGACACACTTTGCCAAAACTTGATATAAATTATATAAAGCTAACGTATGATATCATGTACACTACACATTTCAATAAACTTAATAATGCTAATTTATAGCTGTCCTCTAATTTATAGTTTCAGAGAACTTTCAGCTACATTATTTCAGTTAACAGTAGAAATTATAACTTGCATATTCCGTAGGGAAATGATACAAGTGTTAATTCAGCACAAGTCTTGACATGCCAGATGAAAAAGCTACCCTTTGGCATATTTTCAGTTAAAGAAGGCTCTCTTAAGAGTCTTGAATTAACTTGTTGAAATTGCTTAATATGCTAATTGTATAAATGATAATTGAATATATGATAGTGAAATATAATTTATTTATATTTCTCTACAAAGTTTAACTAACAGTTTAATAGTCAGCAGTTCTATGCTTTCACAGGTGAACATGTAAACCTTAATCTGAAAACAAATTATTAAAGAACAAAAGGTAGCAAAGGCTAAACAAGAATATCTGATTATTATAGAAATTAAAAATTGATGCAAAAGTACCATATTTAAAATATACTTAAATAATATGAAGCTAATTTATAAACAATTTCTCAAAAAGGTGCATTTTTTTTTTTTTAACAAACACATAGCCCAGTAGCCTGGACTTTTGTGATCAGACCTCTACCACCACCCCCAATTCTGACAATCCCTGCAGGCAACCAACAACTGCTGTATCTGTGGAATGTGCTCTTTGAACTGTACAAAAGCCTTCAGCTTTTCCTGCATTCTGCAAACAAAAACTGCCAAGTGCAATTATTTTTCTGATTTAACATAATATAAGTGTTATTTCTCCCCACCCCTACCACCTTAACTTCCCCAGTACCAGCCATGGCCTATAATGTGTACATTTATAAATACATAAAAAAAGAATCATTTTTCCCAATCAAAATTAAATTTGTTTTAGTAGTATAAGAGTTTGACTGAATATAATATAAAATTCAAGAGGCACCATATTCCCTTTTGTGTTTATGTTTTAAGAATTCTATTTCTATAGACGGATTCAAGAATTGAATGGGATTAGTCCTTTTAATTATATGACTGGGATCTTCAGCTTGAAATCTTTCTCACAATAAAAAGACAAACACAATAGTTGTTTATATTCAATTCACTTAACCAAAAAACCTCATTAGAGCTAATAAGAATATATCCTTCCAAATGTGAATATCTCCTGATATTTAAAAGAAAATTAAAAGTAAAAGGCAAAATAAGTGCTAAAATAGAGGTGCATAGATATTTAAACTCACCTACTAGTTAAATGTTAAAATAGTGCAATCTTCTTTTTTTTTTTTTGAGACAGAGTCTCGCTTTTGTTGCCCGGGCTAGAGTGAGTGCCGTGGCGTCAGCCTAGCTCACAGCAACCTCAAACTCCTGGGCTTAAGCGATCCTACTGCCTCAGCCTCCCGAGAAGCTGGGACTACAAGCATGCACCACCATGCCCGGCTAATTTTTTTTTTTTCTATATATATTTTAGTTGGCCAGATAATTTCTTTCTATTTTTAGTAGAGACGGGGTCTCACTCTTGCTCAGGCTGGTCTCGAACTCCTGATCTCAAGCGATCCACCTGCCTCGGCCTCCCAGAGTGCTAGGATTACAGGCGTGAGCCACTGCGCCCAGCCTATAGTGCAATCTTCTAAGCTAAAGCCAACATAAGCTGCTTTTCTCCACTGAGTATGCCCTTGACATTATGCATACCTGAGTATTTTTCATTCATTAAATAACATTATACTCAGTACTGAAGAGTTAGTTCCATTGTTCATATACATTAATGCTTCTAACTGTTGGTTTGCATGAAATAATTATCAGCTACATTACTCTATTTTTTTTTTATTGTAAAACTTTTTTATTACACAAAACAACAGATATATACCACATAATATATGTACAAAAAAACACATGGAATATGTACCTTAATGAATTATTGAAGGCAAACACCCTCATTTTGGTGACAGTGTGTTATAGAGCCTTGCCAGGTATCCCAGAAGCCTGCTAGTGCTACATTACTCTATTTAAAAATATTTGAAGTTTTGTTGCCAAAATTAAGTTATGAAGAGATAAGACAACATCATTCATTTTGCATGCAAGAAATAATTATCAAGTAGAACTAGATATTATAGGAGACACTAAGAAAAGGCATATTTTTGTTCAAAAGAAGCTAACAATCAAGTTGAGAGGAATAAGGCACAAATGCATAAAGCAATTAAAGCATGTGAAAAAATGTATACAATATATATTTGCCCTTTTTAATTAAAAGGGATTCACTCTTTCCATGCCCTATTTCACTGAAGTTCAGTTTCATACCTTTTTTGAGAACCAGAGGCATCCTGACGTGTTATAAAGCAAAGCTAGCGTTAACTGGCTTAGAAGTTGAAACATTCTACAGATATGGATTTCTTTTCTCTAACAAATCTTTATCTTCTATGTCAGTCAAGTCACTTCTTATCATTGATCCCATAAAAGCATTTTTAACTAATTAGGTCATATGGCATTTTATCTTTTTATTGACACGTTTATTTAATAAATATTTATAAATAATTACTGTGTCAAGCAAAAAGTAGTTAAAGACTCATGCTTTAAAATCAGACGTGAAGTTTCAAATTTTGGCTCTGTCACTTAGTAACTGGACCAGTTACTTAACTTTTATGAGTTTCAGATACATCTTTTACAAAATGTACACAGATGACATAAAGGAAGTTGTCTTCAACAACCTTGAGGGCTCACAGCCTCCCAGAGGAAGCTGTACTTCAACTGGGTCTTGAAGGACAGTAAGGGTTCATTTACCATATAAGCAGCGAACACTTTCCAAACAAAAAAAAACACAACATGCAAAGAGACGTGGAGAGCATGAAATCTTTGGGGAATCACTATACAAAGAAAAGTTCTGAAATATTTTAGGTTGTAGAAGGTGAGGAAAGAGAGCGCTTATATGCATTGTATATCTTAGTGCTTTATCTTATATATATTAATTTACTAAAGTCTGTAGAAACTAAACAAACATAATTACCAAATTTAAAGTTTTAGGATCATCCTGATCTTTCACCCATGCAGCCTTTTATCCAGTCCTAGAGAAGGAATACCATGCACAAAGGCCACAAGGCACACAAGAATTTGAAGAGTCGATTAATTAAATTAGAACAGAGTAGGTAGAATAAAAAAGAAGAGTCAGAAACACAATAAGCAGAAAAAGATGATGCTACAGAGGCAGGCATGGTCCAATTCTTGCAGGGACTTGTCGGCCAACCTCAAGAGTTATTTGGATTTTACCCTAAGCTTAAACTAAAAACACAGCAAATTTTAAGCAGAAAATAAAAATCACCCAATTTTTTTAAAAAAGGTACTTCTTGCTACCTAGTGACTTAGAGGGGATAAAGAATATAAAGAATTGAATAAAGCAATTAGGAAATCATTCCAGTGGTCCAAGTCAAAGTTTTAGGCTAGGGTAATCTCTAGATTAAAGCTCACCATCTCTAGTGCTGTTGCTCCCACTTTTCTATCTGTAGCTCCTATTTCTCCTTGGCAGTTTGAGATCTACATTTACAATTGCATCCTTTTTTTTTTTTTTTTTTTTTTGAGACAGAGTCTCGCTCTGTTGCCCAGGCTAGAGTGCCATGCCATCAGCCTAGCTCACAGCAACCTCAAACTCCTGGGTTCAAGCAATCCTTCTGCCTCAGCCTCCCGAGTAGCTGGGACTATAGGCATGCACCACCATGCCTGGCTAATTTTTTTCTATATATATTTTTAGCTGTCCAGATCATTTCTTTCTATTTTTAGTAGAGACGGGGTCTCGCTCTTGCTCAGGCTGGTCTCGAACTCCTGACCTCGAGCGATCCTCGCGCCTCAGCCTCCCAGTACAATTGCATCCTTGATATCTCCATTTAAATGTCCCATAGGAATCCACCTAAATACACGTACAATATTTGGCTCATCGTCAGCTCCTACCTCACCTATCAAGGTATGTTTCTCTTATGATACTTTCTGTCTTCGTGAATAGCAGGCACAATTATATACTCAGTTGCCTATGGCAGAAGTATCAGGTCATCTTAGGAATCTCCCTTCTTCTCATCCTCACTCTAAAATTGCCTCCTGGTCCTATTAATTCAACCTTCAAATTAGATCCCAAATATGTTTATCTCACTACACCCCACTGATACTACCCTACCCTCCTTATTATCTGGGACAAGAGAATAAGTGTTCCTGGAATGAGTAATTCTTTTTTAGTAGATGCAACTATGATCTAATTTTGTGAAGCTTACAATTCTATCCATGCAACCATTATTACCCATTTTTATTATAGCCATAGGTCACAACCTAAAGAAGCAACAAAGTAGTCTTCAGTCAGATACTATAGAACAGTTTGAAAGTACTATGTTCTCCACATTTATGATCTAATTATCACTTCTGATTAATTCTCTTAAATGTTTAATGATTTCATTGTTGTACAACTTATATAGCCCCCAATTTTTGGTTTGCATATAAGAAAGTACCATTTTTTCCCTATATATGGCATATATTTTAGATTTGTCCAAAAGGCATTAAATGAAGATCTAAATTCTTTACCTAAAATAAATATACATCAACTATCTAAGATTACTTAAGCAATAAAAAAGGATTTGTTAATCTGCTGATCTGGGAAAATTGGTTGAGAACATTTAAAGATTTGCCTCATTCTAGAATCCAAAGTGATAGCTTTCTCTAAGATATGTATTTGGAAATATTCTAAACATACAGAAAGTGATGTAATAGGCACTCATACATCCAAATTTTACATATGTTAACATTTTGCTTTATTTCTTCAGGTCTCGCTCTTTTTAAGAAAAATAAAGCCACAAGTACAGTAAAAACGCTGTGTCCTCTCATCTTGTACCTTTCTCCTCTAGAACTATTTACTATACCAAGGTAGTATTTCTCTATATTCTTATAAATTTTTTGTAATTTTAAAATTTATACAACTGGCATCATATCAAATCTACCCTTCTAACTTTTTCTTTCAAAATTTTGTTCAGGGGATTTATCCACATTTATACACACAGGTCTGATTTCTTAATTTTGTTTTTTAAGTAAGAGTTTATTGAATTATAACTTACATATAGAAAGTTGCACAAATCATAAATGTACATCTTGATAAATTGAACACACCTGTGTAGTCAGCACTCAGATCAAGAAGTAGCACATTTATCAGTAATCTGGAAGTTCTCCCCTCTTTTACACAACTTGTAGTTACTATCCACCACCTGCCACCCTGAAGGTAACCATATTCCAACCTCTAACAACATGGAGTAGTTTTGTCTGTTTTTGAACTTTATATAAATGGAATCATTTAGTATAATCTTGATATGGCTTCTTTTTCTCAATATTAGGTTTATGAGCTTCCTCCCTGTTGTTGTGCGTAGGTAAGTGTCCATTCTGAGTGTGATCTACTATTCCTTCCATGGTATGAATATACCACTGTTTATTTATATTTGTTCTATTTTAGGGCATTTCAGTTGTTTTCCTTTTTTGGGATATCAGAAGTAATACTGCTTTGAAGAGCATGTCTTTTATGTGTTATTCATATCTGTGCAACTAAGAGTAGAATTTTTGTATTACAGGGTTTCTATATCATAGTGTCAACTTAGTGTCAACATTAGTAGACACCACCAAGCAGGATTCTAGAGCAGTTGTCCCAATTTACTCCCCCACCTTCAGTGTATAAGAGTTCAAGGTAGTCCACATTTTCTCAACACCTTAGATTATCTTTTTTGTTTGTCTGTTTTAGCATTTGGGTGGGTAATTATTCATTAGTTTTTAAGTGCTCTATAATATTCCATAGTTTGAATAAAGCATGGTGATTTTGAAATCCCTTCTTTGAGAGACGGACAATTTGATTGTTTTCCATTTTTTATTACTCCAAATAATACTGCAATGAACATATATGAATATATACATTTTTGTGCACATAATTGAGAGTTTCTCTAAAGTTATAATTTGAAGTAGGATGTCTTTGAGCTTTAGAGCACCACATCTTTTGTGTTTATTTTTTATTTTTTAGTTGACAAGTAAAAAATGTGTACATTTATGGTTGTACAACATGATGTTCTGATATATGTATACTTTGTGGATCAAGCTATTTAATATACATCCTCTTCCTAAGTCTCCTTTGTGAGCCCTTTCTTTGCCCATGTCAGTCTCTTGTCCCAGATAGTACTTTACATTATTAACTTGGAAATGGACTCAGAAGGTAACTAAGTGATCCTTCAAATAAATTTAGAGTTTACCATCCATTTTGCATTTAATAGGTTTTGTCTTTACCATCTTGTCTTTAAAACCCAAAGAGATACAGAGAAAACACAAGTTTTAACTAGTTTGCCTTTAAAAAAATAATCACTTAAAACCAAGAGTTCAGGCTTTTGTGATAGTTTGTTGGATTTTATCCTTGTTTTTAAGCATTCTGTTTCTTTGTTACAACCCTCCCTTTAGTGTCTGAGAGCAGCCAATTAGTTAAGATGTAAGGTAGTTATTCAGCAGGGACAAGACACAAATTCAGATAAGATATTTACACAAGATATACAGGCTACTTTCTTAGGATATTAGCAGCTGCTTTTGCTAGAAAGCCTACATCATTATAAGAGAACATGAAGTATTATGCCTCATTTTGTTGAATTACTATTCTACAAATAATCCAAATCAGTTATGAAGACAATCAGCCATACAAATCTCCCCAAGAAACTGGTGCCTTGCTATTTAGTGAAAACTAAGTTACATAAACATCAATTTTTCAGAAAGATTCAACTTCTACCTTCCTTTTGTCTTGTCAAAACCGACACACTCATCTTTTTAGACACTCAATAAATAATCTTGTTTCTTATATTCCCATACATCTTTTCAAGTTGACCAATGCACATCTTTTTGAACTCTAATCAAGATGTAGTAGTGTATTCTCTGAATTATATGCTGAAGATAAAAAACCTATTCTTCTACTGCCTGCTGGGAATTTGTAAAAGAAACATAAATATCCATCAGAAATTATTTTAAGGATTTGTAAATATTCCAGGTAGATTAATATAAAGTTACTAGGACACAAAAACATAACACTTTTTAAAATATTAAATATTTTCATGTGGTGATAGAATCCATATTTTCTGAATTCTAGAACTATATTCTTTCATAAGAATTCTCTTTTTCAGAAATTAACAAATAAGTGGCTACATAAAATATTGCACATTCTGTGTATATATATGAAGAGAGGTACGTAAATACATATATATTTGTATATGTATATTAACACATATATCAATACAAACTTATACATTTATTTATTTATATACACACCCTTACATATATAAAGAGTGAAGGACAAAAAAGAGACTACTACCATTAAATAGCTGCCTGCTATGTGTCAGGTACTTTTATATTTGATCATTTAACCTTTATATTACCCTACAAGGAAGTTATTATTATTGCCTTTTTTCACATGCAAAACTTACCCCAAATCAATATAAACTATAAGTGACAGAGCAAACATTTGAACCTAGGTCTGTCAAATGCAAAAATGGAGCTCTTTTCCCCACAGTATGCTTAAAATAAGTTTTAGATAGACTATAAGCATTGCTTTATGCCTCCTTAACATAGAAAAAAATTCATTCTGGCACTGGGAAGAAACATAGCTGGTTTTTAAAACAAAATCTGATTTTATTCCCAAAATTTCAATATGGCAAAGGAAAAGTTGCTACAAAGATAATTCTTAGTTGAATATGTTCAAAATGTAATTCCTTAGTAATCTGGGCTTTGGCCAAGACAAATCAAAATCATAGATATTTTATAAATGCCAAGTTTTCAGAGAAACAAAAAAAATAAATGCAATAGCAACAGATGCATTCTCCCTAGACATTTGTGTTGAGCCTAGCTATATCCAGAGCCTGAAGAAAAGGGGGATTTTTATATTTCATTTTTAATAATAAATTCCTGATCTCTCTTAATGTTAACCAACTAAATAAGATTATGCTCACTCCTTAGAAAATTAAACAGTTGAAAATATTGAGAAAGAAAGAAGATAGTAAAGAAGGAAAAGAGTAAGGGAGGGAAGAAGAAGAAAGAAAAAGAAAAAAGGGACTAGAAAAGAGTCCATATTGTATTTTTACAATTGAAAATATAATTATATTTAAAAATTTCTATTAAAAGAAAGAATACAAAGACCATCTGTCTTTTTCATTTTCTTTACAACATATTAACATGAAACTAACTAAATAAAGACCCACTTACATGAAAAATTAAGTATTTCTGAAGATGAGAGACAACTGCATAATATATATTAAAATTAAAAAAGAAACCATGAACAATTCAATAAAGGTGAGGAGTTCATTACTATAGGATGGATATTCTTATATTTAATGTAATACATGTCTATTTTTTAATTTTAAACTGAAATATGTATCTTAAAATAAAGACAAGTTAATGCTAGGTAAATAAATTATTGTAGAAAGTTACTAAATATATACAAGTAGAGAGGTACTCATCTATGGACATTCACACTTTCCTCAAATAAACTACACTACTTTGTAATGTCACAAAATATTGATTTTAAAATTGTCTTTTTAACTTTGAATATTCACTGTTGACACATTAAATTTGAAATTATCTCGCTTTTTCTCAGATTTCTATTAATACTTAACAAAATCACTGAGATTGTGTTTTTAATTCTTTTTCACTGTGAATTACATTAGACATGCAATAAAGTACCTAAAATAAAGACAACAGCTCAATTTTTCTTTTCATTTGTTTAATTAATAGACTTCATTTTTTAGAGCACTTTTAGATTTACAGGAAAAATGAGCAGAAAGTAGAGTTCCCATACACACCCTCTTTCCTATCTCCAACATGCAGTCTCTTCTATTATTAACATTTTATATTAGTGAGGTGCATTTGCTACAATTGATGAATCCATATTGATACATTATCACTAACTAAAGTCCAAAGTTTACATAAGGGTTTACCCTTTGTTTTGTACAGTTCTATGGCTTTTGACAAATATATAATAATGCCATGTATCCACTATTAAAATATGATACAGAATGGTTTCACTACCCTAAAAATCCTCTGTGCTATGCCTATTCCTTTCTCCTTCTCTTCTAACCCCTGCCAATCACTAATTGTTTTTACTTTTGCCTTTTCCAGAATGTCATATACAGGCATACCTTGGAGATACTGTGGATTTGGTTCCAGATCACCATGATAAAGTGACTATCACAATAAAGCAAGTCACATGAAATTTCTGATTTTCCAGTGTGTCTAAGTTATGTGTACGCTATGCTGTAGTTTATTAAGTGTACAAATAGCATTACATCTAAGTATATACCTTAATTAAAAAATACTTTATTGCCAAAAAATGGTAATGACCATCTTGAACTTTCAGCAAGTCATAATCTTTTTGCTGCTGGAGGGTCTTGCCTTGATTTTGATGGCTGCTGACAGATCAGGGTGTGATGACTGAAAGTTGCGGTGGCTATGCCAATTTCTTAAAATAACACAACAGTGAAATTTGCCACATTGACTGACTCTTCCTTTCACAAAAAATTTCTCTGTAACATGCAATGTTGTTTAATAGCATTTTATACATGGTAGAACTTCTTTCAAAATTGAAGCCAATCCTCTCAAATCCTGTTGCTGCTTTATTAACTAAGTTTACGTAATATTCTAAATCTCTTGTTGTCATGTCAACAACGTTCACAGCATCTTCACCAGAAGTAGATTGCATCTCAAGAAACTATATTCTTTGCTCATCCATAATAAGCAATTCCTCATCCATTAAAAGTTTTATCCAGAGAGTGCAGAAATTCAGTCACATCTTTAAGGCTCCACTTCTAATTCTAGTTCTCTTGCTGTTTTCACCATATCTGTGGTTCCTTCCTCCACTGAAATCTTGAATCTCTCAAAGTCATTCGTAAGGGTTGAAAATGAATTTCTTCCAACTCTAATTAATATTTATATTTTTATCTCATTCCATGAATCACACGTGTTTTTAATGACAACCAGAATGGTGCATCCTTTCCAGAAAGTTTTCAATTTACTTTGCCCAGATCCATCAGAGGAATCACTGTCTATGGCAGCTACAGCCTTACAAAATGTATTTCTTAAATAATAAGACTTTAAATTCAAAATTGCTCCTTGACCCATGAACTTCAGCATGAATATTATATTAGCAGGCACGAAAATAACATTAATGTCCTTGTACATCTCCATCAGAGTTCTTGGGTTACTACGTGCATTGTCAATGAACATTAATATTTTGAAAGGAATTTTTTTTTGAGCAGTAGGTCTCAACAGTGGGCTTAAAATAGTCAGTAAACCATGTTATAAATAGAGGTGCTGCCATTCAGGCTTTGTTCTTCCATTTATAGACTACCAAAAGAGTAGATTTAACATAACTCTTTAGGGTACTAGGATTTTTGGAAAGGTAAATGAGCATTGGCTGCAAGTTAAAGTTGTCATGTGCATTAGCCCCTAATAAGAAAGTCAGCCTGTCCTTTGAAAGTTTGAAGCCAGGCACTGACTTTTCCTCTCTAGCTAGGAAAGTCTTAGATGGCATCTTCTTTCAACAGAAGGCTGTTTCACCTACACTGAAAATCGGTTGTTTAGTGTGGTCACCTTTATCAGTGATGTTAACTAGATATTCTGAATAACTTGCTGCACCTTCCACATTAGCATGTGCTGCTTCACCTTGCAATTTTATGTTATGCAGATAGCATCTTTCCTTAAACCTCATGAACCAATCTCTGCAAGCTTTAAACTGTTCATTTGCAGCTTCCTCACCTCTTTCAGCCTCTTCAATAGGACTGAAGAGAGTTAGAGCCTTGCTCTGAATTAGGCTTTGGCTTAAGGGAACGTTGTGGTGGGTTGCATCTTCTGTCCAAACCATTAACACTTTCTTCATATCAGCAATAAGGCTGTTTTACTTTCTTACCATTCATATGTTCCTTGGAATAGCATTTTTAATAATAATTTCTTTCAAGAACTTTTCTTTTGCATTAACAACTTGGACTGTTTGGCAAGAGAGGTCTAGTTTTTGGCCTATCATGCCATTCCACATGCCTTCTTCCCTAAGCTGTATCATTTCTAGCTTTTGATCTAAAGTGAGAGACATGTGACCCTTCTTTTCACGCGAACACTTAGAGGCCAATATAGGATTATTAATTAGCCTAATTTCAATAGTCTTGGGTCTCAGGGAATACAGAGGCCCAAGGAGAAGGAGAGAGATTGGGAAATGGCTGGTTGGAGGAGCAGTCAGAACACACACAACATTTATCAATTAAGTTTGCTGTCTTTTATGGGCATGGTTTGTGGCAACCCCAAACAATTACTATGGTAACAGCAAAGATCACTGGCAACAGATCAACATAACAAATACAATAATAATGAAAAAGTTTGAAATTTGCCAGAATTACCAAAATGTGACACAGAGACATGAAATGAGCACGTGCTATTGGAAAAATAGTGCTAATAGACTTGCTTGACTCAGGGTTACCACAAATCTTCAATTTGTAAAAAATGCATCATCTGCAAACCACAATGCAGTGAAGTTCAATAAAATGAGATATGCCTGTAGTTGGATTCAAATAGTATGTCGCCTTTTCACATGGTTTCACTCATTTAGCAATTTGCATTTAACATTCATTCATGTCTCTTTGTGGCTTGATAGCTCATTTCTTTTTATCACTGAATAATATTCCATTGTCTGGATGTATCACAGTTTGTTTATCCATTCACCTACTGAAGGACATCTGGGTTGCTTAACTAAGTCAACCTGTTAAAGCTGCTATAAATATTCTTGTGCAAGTTTTGTGTAGACTTAAGTTTCAACTTATTTAGGTAAATAATCTGGAGTATCATTGCTAGATCATATGTTAAGACTGTTTACCTTTGTAAAAAACTGCCACGCTGTCTTCCAAAGTGGTTGTATGTCTTTGAATTCTGCCAGCAATGAAGGAGAGTCTTCATTGTTCCACATCCTCCCCATCATTTGGTATTATCAGTGTTTTGCATTCTAGCCATTCTAATAGGTCTGTAGTGGTACTTCATTGTTTCAATTTGCAATTTCCTCACAACATACAATATTAATTAAGCTTTTCATATGCTTATTTGCTATTTCTATATCTTCTTTGGTTAGGTATATGTTTAGAGCTCTTGCCCATTTTTAATTGGTTTATATGTTTTCTTGTTGTTAAGTTTTAAGAGTTCTTCATATATTTTGGATACAAGTCCTTTATCAGATATGTGGTTTGTAAATACTTTCTCCCAGTTGGTGGCTTGTCTTTTTAGGCTCAAAGCAAAAGTTTTCTCAAAGAAGAAGTTTTTTCATTTATATGAAGTCCAACTTATCAATTTTTTATTTCATAAATCGTGCTTTTGTAGTTGTATCTAAAAAGTCATCACCAAATGCAAGGTTACTTAGATTTCTCCTATGTTAGTTTTCAGAAGTTTTACAGTTTTATGTTTTACATTTAGTTCCATGATCCATTTTGAATTCACTTTTGTGAAAGATATGAGGTCTGTGTTTAGATTCTTTTTTTTTTTTTTACATGTGGACGTATAGCTGCTCTAGCACTATTTGTTGAAAAGACCGTTCTGTCTCCATTCAATTGCTTTTTGCTCCCTTGCCAACAATAAGTTGACAATACTTACATAGGTCTATTTCTGAGTATTCTATTCTGTTCCAATGATTTGTCTATTTTTTCAACAATACCACAATGTCTTGATTACTGTAGCTTTATATTAAGTTTTGAAGTTGGGGAGTGTCAGTCTTCTGACTTTGTTCATCTTCCTTATTGTGGGGGCTGATGTGGGTCTTTTGCCTTTCCGTATGAATTTAAGAATCAGTGTCAATATTCACAAAAAAAATTGCTGGGATCTTGACTGGAATTGTGTTGAATCTATATATCAAGTTAGGAATACCTAACATCTTAACAATATTGAGTTCATCTATCTACAGACAGGCAATCTCTCTCCATTTATTTAGGTCTTTGATTTTATTTTATCAGAGTTTTACTGTTTTCCTAAAATAGATATTATACATATTTTGTTAGATTTATACCTAAGTATTTCTTCCTTTTGGTGCTAATATAAATGCTATTATGTTATTAATTTCAAACCTCAATTGTTCATTGCTGGCATATAGGAAAAACTCACCTTTGTATATTAACCTTCTGTACGCAAACTTGTAGAATACTAATCACTTATTAGTTTCAGAAGTTTATGTTATTGTTGTTGATTCTCTGGGATTTTCTATATAGACAATCATGTCATCTGTGAACGGACAGTTTTATTTCTTCCTTCCCAATGTGGATGTCTTTTATTTCTTTTTCTTGTCTTCTTGCCCTAGCTAGGACTTCCAACATAATACTGAATAGAAGTGGTGAAAGGGGACATCTTTACCTTGTTCCTGATCTTAGCAGAAAAACATCTAGTTTCTCACCAGTGATTTTTCATAAAGCAAACATCCATGCAGCCACCAGCCAGATGAACACATAGAATGTTTCCAACATTTCAGAAGTTCCCAGAGACCTCTACCTCAATTTAACACCTACCTATGATTTAACCATTATCCCAATTTTATTGTAATTACTTGTTGCATCCCAAAACACTATAGTCTAGTTTTGGAAGTTCATATAAAATAAATCATACAGTGTAATTATTTTGTATATGGGCATTACATTTCTCAGATGCAACCACATTACTGTGCTATATTTTACTAATTTTGATTTCTGTGGAGCAAAGGGTCAGCAAAAATTTTCTTTGAATGACATATTTCTGGATCTTTCATCAACCCCAAACCAATAAATAGGAATTCACTATTGACCCACCAAATTTAAATAACTTTTTAAAGTTTTATCATACTTTTCAATAATAAAAATTAAAGTTTTAAATGAAGAACAATTGTTTTATGCCAGTGAAAGGAATAATAACGTTTATAGTCTTTCTCCAATGTGTCTCTATCTAGTTCAGTGATAAAAAAGTTTTGAACTGAATGTCTAAGTCCAAAACCAAAAAAAGTTTCTTTTTGTATGTATAGTTTCTGATAAATTCATAGTTTGTGCTAAATTCTAATTATAGATTGTCAGGAATGACCACAGTGTTTAGTTACTCTATATGAATGTTTCGATAACAGAATAAAACATGAACTTAGATATTATGGAGATTTTTCAAATGTAGACCACTTTGACCACTTGAAAGATGCTATGTCAATAAGAATATCACATTATCACATTTAAAACCTGTAAAGATTCATGTGTCAATTTTGGAGATAACTGGGGCAAATGTATGAATTGGTTGTATTCAAATCTAATAAGTATTCATTTTCCTACTGCATAATTTGGACTTAAAATCAAAACAATACTCTATCATTGAGTTCTTTTACTCAGGAATGAAAAAGTTATAAATTATTAAGCAAAAGTTAAATTTCTGCCAGTTAAATCAGTATATTACATATCAAGTGTCTTATCACAAGGATGATGTACTAGGTAACTTTCCAGATAAAAGTGGTGGCAAAGAACAAGAAATTTCTTCCCAAATAGCTTTCTTAAAACAAGTATTGGCTTCAATCATACTTCCATCTTCCAATTTCTGAATAGTAGCTGAATTCTATGTTTCTATATAATCATTAACATACATCTTTTAAGTTTTCCCTAACAGATAGGGAAGCAGTCTTTCCAGTATGCTGAGTAGATAAAATTGATACATTTTTATAATAGACTATGGATACAAATTCAGTCCAATGCAATTTTACTATGCAAAGCGAAAAAAGTCTCTCTTATTTGGTGGTATTTTCAAGTAGACACATTAAGATAGTCTTATTCTTAGATATGAAGAAATACAAAAGAGAAAGAACCAAAGTTTAGAGAAAAAAGAAATTATGATGGTACAGTTACAGACATTCAATCAAAGAAAATCACCTTCTTTTCATTAGAATACTCTCAAAACTCTTAAAAGTTCTCTATCAGAAAATACAATTAATATTTGCATTAAATATTATTGTAAGGTATCATGTTATGTTATCAGTTAGCAAACATTTACACAAATCCAAATTTAAAACTTACCAACCAAATTACCTGCACATTTTGTAGAGGAAAAAAAATTCCAAGCAATATTGTCATCACATTATTTTCTACTAAAACCTGAATAGCAACAAAAACTTAGGGATGAAAAATATAGAGTACAGATAACTTACATTTGGAGGGTTAGACTTTTGTTCTCTATCCCAGGATCTAGGAATCTTATTCTTTGTGCTTACAATGATCCTTTCTTCAGGGTATTCTTCTACTTCCAGAATAGGTCAGGGCAAAGCTTCAACAGACTTCTATTATTTGTTTGATCTAGGGGGAAATTATACTTTTAATCAATTATTATAAAATGCATCACCTTTTTTTCTTCTTATACTAGGGAGTGGGAGCTTCCCATTATTATATATTGGATCTGAAGTGAAGAGAAATATAGGAATTGCCTTGTTAAACATTATAATAAATAAATCTAGTATTTAAATTAACACCACTAAAAGAAACCCACATTTATCTTCTTTTTCATTTTTATGGCTAAGCAGCATAGCAAGAGAAAATTAATATTCAAAATCCAAATGACTACAAAAGCCTCTCAAATGTATTTTTAAAAGACTTTAACATAATTTTGCAAATCCATGAGTTTGAATGGACTGGCAGAGACGATTAGGTATCAAATATTTTTACTCATTCATTTTAATGTCTTAGGGCTAAAGCATTACAGGATTATTAGAAAAGTGTAAAGGGAAATCCATTTTTAAAAAATTTAATGGAATAATAAAAAAAAGATGATTTTAAGAGCATGAGACAGACCAAAAACAGACAGTACAGAGTCTGTAAGATGGCAAGAAATCTGGAAAAAGAATTTTAAAAATGGTACAAAGGTTGGGAAACTGCTGTTCCAGTAAGACATATTGGGCAAATTAGAGTACATAACATGGGTATGTTCTAAATCTGGTTTCATCTTCACTCCCTAACAAATGCATAAGATGTAAAAACACAATACACCCTACCTTTCTTTACAAGGACACAGAAATGTGATGCATGAGTATCTGACCTTTAGTGGTATGAACACTCATAAGTTTAAAAGAACTAATTCTATTCTAAAAATTTTATCAAAATGTAGGTTTCCAATGATGGGTATTTTATGCCTCATTAAAATTAAATATTAAGATAAATGTCTTCAACATATACCATACCCTGGATCACACTCCCTTGCCTTATCTTCAAATCACTCATATTCCCTTCTACTAAATACTAAATTAAAATGTAGGGGGGAAATTCCCTTCTACTAAATACTAAATTAAAATGTAGGGGGGAACATTTACATTTACATATTAGGTAAAATTGGAAATAAAATACAGATGTTTGGGGAAAATGTGCATGAAAGCACTTTAAAATCAGTTTTTGCTCAGAAACGTAACATATTACACTGGTGGTTCTTATTTTTAAAAAATAAAGTATTATGGGAAAATAGTAAACAAATAAAGCCAATCAATAACTATATCAGAATAATTAAATACGAAAACTAAAATATATGTGGGCAAAGAACAGCTCTTTAAACCATTTATCTGATTGCAAATTGATACTTGTTTGATTCCCTTCTGTTTTTAACCAGTGCAAGTGGTACTTGTAATCATTTACCTGGCATAACTCAAAATTATTTCAAGGTGCAACAAAAACACAAATATGATTACCAAATTTTAAAGCTATTGAGGGAGAAAACCCACTCTGGACTAGATTTTAAGATTACAGTTGCTGCTTAAGTTTTATTTTCCAAAGATTCAACTAATCATGGCCTAATTAAAAAGTCTTACCATAGAAACTTATCAACATGCAATTTCTATATGAATATTTCCATTTAGCTGCTCATACACAGGTAGTTCTGCTTTGGTTTCTAGGACACAGAAACGGTTTTGCAGTATTTTGGGTCAGTGCAGATCAATGCACATTCCTTTAGGGAAGCCTTTTGAACTGACAAAGGATAAATGATTGACATCAGTAACAAACACTTTTTGTTGTCCTGGACTGACATGTCATTTATAGCAATACCTATGCTAATTAATGCCATCCATATCTACCAGATGTGTCAGAGGAATATGCCAGACTCTTCACAGCATATAACTTGAGTGTGGTTAAAATTACAGATATGGAAATGCATCCCCTTGTGACAAAGAACTGAACTATGCACACACACACACCCAATATACTTTCCATGATAGAAAAGAACCTACTTATATGTACAATTAGCTGTACCCCATCTTTTCTTTTGATAAACTTTTTTTAAAAAGCAAAATCTTTCTTGTAAAATTCAAATATATTATAATCTTAACCCTAAAAAATATATCACATTATATACTAAATAGGAGTTGGGGTCTTCAGAAACCATACCATCTTCATGGCACTTTACCATATTACACTGAAATTTTGTTTGCAGACTCTCTCAACCACACTAACAAATCATTAACAACTAGAACTATATACTAATCATCTTCATTTCCTCATCCCCTAGGACAGAGCTTGATATACAGTGGGTACCAATTTTTTTAAAAAATAAATAGTTAAGCTCAATTAAGGTCAGCAGAATTATATATAGTATATTGTCAATGGATTTAATACATATGAAGAAAGAATAACGTTGGCAACTAAAGCTAGTTAGAGAACTCATCTTTGTATCTGGTACATAGCTAGTACTGAATAAATATAAACTATAATTTGAGTGACCAATCCCTCCCCTCTCAAAAGTGTCCTAATTTGGATGGTAACTTTATATATCTACCCAAAGTATCATTAATATATTAATATTATTCATTTCTCATTTGATTATTTATTTTTATAAACAAATTATTGTTTTTCTTTTTTGTTGTTTTCCATGAGGCCATTACATGACAAAGATCTTTTGTTGGGATTAGAAGGAACAGGATTCCATTCTCTTAATGTTAATAAATTAACATAAATGGTCCCAGGGTTTACTAAATCCTCACATTCTTGAAGCTGAACATTTTGTCATGAGGACAAGAATCACCTTCTAGCTGAAAAATCCAAATTCTTGGTTTCCTTAACTTCCCTGCTTCATTTAGCTTATTGTTTACTCTTTCCTTAGTAAACCACTCCCTTTCGTTTGCATGACATCCCCTTTCTTGATTCTTCTCATACCTCTCAGACCTCCATTTTTCAGTCTCTGCTGGTTCCTATTCTTACATGTACTTCCTCAATGTTCGTTGTCCCAACACTTCATTCTAGTCCTCTTCTTAATCTTTCCTCTATTTCTTGTATCAGCCACTACTTGTAAATCTTTCTCAAATGTATATAGCCATTCTACACCTCTCTCCTGACCTGCAGATTTAAAGTACCTACTGGTTATACAATCTCCTACCTGGTCCCTCCCTCCTTCAGTCTTAACTTCCTCTGATCCATATTCCACAACACAACCTAAGCACTTTTTTTTCCTGAAATGTAAATATGATAATGTTCTTCTCAAATCAAGGAAGCAACCAACAGTTATGGAGGGAGTAAAGTCCTCCACAGGATTTCACGGCCACAAAGGATAAAGGGGGAGATCCAAATTCACTAGAATAATAGGCGATATCTGTTAGGGGTCTCTTGTTTGTAATCCCAACCTATTTTGCAGACAAAAATTGTTGCCGGTAGTGGTTTCAAGGTAAATATCACTGGAAGAATATGATAAACATCAAATATTATACATCATGACAGTCACAAAATAAAATACCAAAAGGCAAAATTATAAATCAAGCTGGGTGCAAAATAAAGGAAAGTTGTAGGGTAGTATGGTAAAGTCTCTAAAGAGGTGTTACTTGATGCCTATCAGATTACTTTCATTACTGCTTTGCAGGAATACATGTTTAGTCTTGCCAAATCTGAAATTTCAAGAGAGACTGGAAAATCATTATGTGCATGCATATGAGAGAGATCCAATTTTTAAGATTTAATGACTAATTTCATACTTAAAAAAATAATAACTTCCAACAAATAATATTGTCAAGCTCTTTAAGGGACATGGACTACTGACTTCTTTTCCAAAGTGGGGGCACAAGGTCTCACTCTGTTGCCAGGGCTAGAGTGCAGTGGTGTCGTCATAGCTCACTGCAACCTTGAACTCCTGGACTCAAACGATCCTCTTACCTCAGCCTCCCAAGTAGTTGGGACCACAGGCATATGCCA